>NW_020837980.1:18275897-18548546 GCF_003676395.1 Aethalodelphis obliquidens | reverse complement strand
AGGGAGGGAGGAAAGGAAGGAAGGAAGGGAGGGAGGGAGGAAAGAAGGAAGGAAGGGAGGGAGGGAGGAAAGAAGGAAGGGAGGAAGGAAGGTAGGAAGGGAGGAAAGGAAGGAAGGAAGGAAGAGAGGAAGGGAGGGAGGGAGGGAGGAAGGGAGGAAGGAAGGGGAGAAGGTTGGTGGAGTGGAAGAATCTTAGACTGCAGTGCAATTCTAAGAAAGTCCAGCAAAGCTGATGGAATATCTTGGAGCTAAAGTTGTCCATCAGAGAAGTACCACATTTCCCAGGAATGGGCCTTTCTTAGCAACCAACACCCCCCACCAACCCTGCCACACACATTCAGTCATGAAGCAGCCTTTGGGAAACGTGACCTCAGTAAGAATCAGGGATGGATTTCAGAGCAGAGAAGCTGGGGTCATCAGTCAGTTGTGACCCATTCTGAGGGTACCTTTTCATTGCTGCCACAATATATAACCAACTCTTTTAGCAAATCTGCTGATTTTGTCTTCAACAGCCTTCTCTACCTGCAGCCCTAGTTCAAGCCTCTGTCATCGTTCACCTAGACAATTCCAAAAGTACTTAAACTTATTTCTCTTCTTTCAGTCTCAATACCCTTAAAATGATTTCCTGCAACACTAGCAGGATGATCTTTCCAATATGTAAGTCCAACTATGTCATAATCCAGTTTAAGAAGCTAGATGGAGACGACCTTTGTCAAACTTAGAATAGAGGTATGATGATCCCATAGCATATACAGAGCAAGATTCTCACCAGCTTTCACCAATTAGGTTAAATTCAAATTGCCTTGTATTCTCTTTGGTAAGGTCATCACTATGATATTTATATATGGGGCTATCCCAGTTACCATATGTCATTCATCTACTTCAAAGCCCTGCAAACACTTATAAGACCCAAGCTTCTCATCATGGGACACCAGGACCCCCAGGACCTGGCTACTCCCTACTTCCCCAACATCACCCCTGCCACCTGTTACCTGGCATTGAATACTGTGAAAACACTGTACTAAATTATTTGTATCTATCTCCTGCTATGCTGTATCATCGCATCTCCATGCCTTTGTTTATACTCTTCCCTCTACCTGGAATGCTGCTTTCTCTTCTTCTCTCCCTTTTGTGTCTCTTTAATCTCATTTTAGATTTGGCTCAGCTGCCACCTCCTTGGGGAAACTTTCCATGACTCATACACAGCCCAACTCAAAGATCATTTAGTCCAATCTCTAGCCCAATGCAGGAAGTCTATCTAAGGCCTCCCAGTAGAAGGTCATCAAAGGAAGAGCCCATGTCTTCACAAGGTAACTGGCTCTGAACTTTTCTATGGTCACATAAACCAGTCAAAGCCCCTTATTATTCTGTTTCATGAGGGAGTCTGTCAGTTCCTGTTTCCCGGGTTTTCTGTGAATGGTGGTTAAAATAATACACCTGCAGCTTCAAGATGGAGAGTTAGAAGTTGGGAGCCTAACTGAGAAATTCTCTTGGCAGGTCCTGTAGAGGTGATGTCTAGCTTTGAACTTTCAGATCTTGTCAGGGAGAGGGGGTGGTAATGAAAATGATGATGGGGAAGGACAGAGCTTACGGACAAGCCAGTGGTCATTTCCTTCCTTATGGATTTAATTTCCAAACTTTCTGACTTTTCATTTTTAAACCCTCTACCTGTGACTCACAGAGGTTTCGAGAGACCTTCAGAATGCCTGTGGACTTCAAGGAGGAGGAGGCACAGATAGAGGGAAGATGTACCCTCTGGTAAACCACATATGGGTTAGAATTCAGCCACCGTGACGACAGTTACTAAGATTCCAAATGCATCCTTAACGCTTTGGGCAAATCTCTCTTTTTCCAAGACTGAAAAGTTACATCTGTAAATACATAGATGGGAGATACCTGGTATGGAGGAAAAGATAGTAAAGGCTGATTCTGGGATCCTGCTCTTATTGGGATTGTGGGAGAAGAGGTAGGATGAGCATGAACTTTCTTTACCTACACTCTAGCACAGGCCTAGTGTTTTCGGCTTTCAATAAGCTTTCCCTGTTTCTGTGCATTTTAAAGGGTTCAGTATAGTGACTGAGTAAACACTGGGAGATTGTCAAATAGTCCTTAGTCAAAAGTTTATTTGGGGGAAGCACAAGAAGGAATTATAATACATATGAACGAATCAGTAAAATAGATATGAATCAATGTTGTTCATACTGCAATGCTGGAAATGCAAACAATAAAATTATAGTGGCTATTGAGCCATTAAATCATCTTACCAGCCATTGTCACTGTATGCAGACAGAGCATACAATTACATTTTTTATTGGTAGTTGAGTATAGATCATCTGGAAATATAAGAATGAGAATAGAGGCAAAACATTCTCTGACATAAATCGTACCAATGTTTTCTTAGGTCAGTCTCCCAAGGCAATAGAAATAAAAACAAAAATAAACAAATGGTACCTAATCAAACATACAAGCATTTTCACAGCAAAGGAAACCATAAACAAAACAAAAAGACAACCTACAGAATGGGAGAAAATATTTGCCAATGATGTGACTGATAAAGGCTTAATTTCCAAAATACACAAACAGCACATACAACTCAACAACAAAGAAACAAATAGCCCAATTGAAAAATGGGCAGAAAACCTAAATAGACATTTCTCCAAAGAAGACAGATGGCCAAAAAGCACATGAAAGGATGCTCGATGTTGCTAATTATTAGAGAAATGCAAATCTAAACTACAATGAGGTACCACCTTACACCAGTCAGAATGACCAGCATTAAGAAGTCTTCAAACAACAAATGCTGGAGAGGGTGTGGAGAATAAGAAACCCTCTTACACTGTCAGTGGAAATGTCAATGGGTGCAGCAGCTGTGGAAAACAGTATGGAGGTTCCTCAAAAAACTAAAAGTAGAGTTGCCGTATGATCCAGCAATCCCACTCCTGGGCATATCCCCAGACAAAACTATAATTCAAAAAGATACATGCACCTCTATGTTCATAGCAGCACTATTTACAATAGCCAAGACATGGAAACAACCTAAATGTCCATCAACAGATGAATGGATAAAGAAGATGTGGTACATATATACAATGGAATATTACTCAGCCATCAAAAATAATGAAATAATGCCATTTGCAGCAACATGGATGGACCTAGAGATTATCATACTAAGCAAAGTAAGTCAGAAAGAGAAAGACAAATACAATATGATATCACTTATATGTGGAATCTAAAATACTATACAGGGGCTTCTCTGGCAGTGCAGTGGTTGGGACTTTGCCTTCCAATGCAGGGGGTACAGGTTCAATCCCTGGTTGGGGAGATGGGATCCCACATGCCTCGTGGCCAAGGAACCAAAAAACATAGAACAGAAGCAATGTTATAACAAGTTCAGTAAAGACTTTAAAATGGTCCATATCAAAAAAAAATCTTTAAAAATAAATAAATATGATACAAATCAACATATCTACAAAACAAAAACAGACTCACAGATAATAGAGGACAGACGTGTTTGCCAAGGGGGAGGTGGGGAGGGGAGGTAAGAATTGGGAGTTTGGGATTAGTAGAGGCAAACTATTATATATAGGATGGATAAACAACAAGGTCCTACTGTACAGAGAACTATATTCAATGTCCTGTGACAAGCCGTAATGGAAAAGAATTTGAAAAAGATTGTATATATATGTATGTGTATAACTGAGTCCCTCTGCTATACAGAAGAAATTAACACAACATTGTAAATCAACTATACTTCAATAAAGTTGTTTAAAAAAGAATGAGAGTAGAGTGATGAAGGGAAATTAGTGCTATTAGTTTTAAAATTCTTTTATTCTATTTTTAAAAAGATTTTGTTATTCTAGAGCAGCTTTAGGTTTATAACTTGAAAGGGAGGTACAGAGATTTCCTATATATCCCTGCGTCCACCCATGCATAGCCTCCACCATTATCAACATTGCTCATTGGAACGGTTCTTTTTTTAACCAGGGGTGAACCTACATTGACACATCATAATCACTCAACATCCACACTTTTACCATGGGGTTCACCTTTACATAAGTTTGGAAAATGGATAATGACATATATCCATCATTATAATATCACGTAGAGTATTTCCACTGCCTTAAAGCCAATAGATTAAATTTTTTTAAAATTTATTTTTTATATATTTATTTTTGGCTGTGTTGGGTCTTTGTTGCTGCGCGTGGGCTTTCTCTAGTTGCGGCGAGAGGGGGCTACTCTTCGTTGCCGTGCACAGGCTTCCCATTACGGTGGTTTCTCTTGTTGCAGAGCACGGCCTCTAGGTGCACGGGCTTCAGTAGTTGTGGCTCACGGGCTTAGTTGCTCCACAGCATGTGGGATCTTCCCAGACCAGGGCTCGAACCCAAGTCCCCTACATTGGCAGGCAGATTCTTAACCACTGCACCACCAGGGAAGCCCAAAGCCAATAGATTTTTAAAAATACATTCTAAAGGCACACTAATTAATAGTATAGTGCTGAAATAGGCAGGTCAGTGGGGAAAGGTAGACAGTCCAGATATGGACCCAAGTGCAAACAAAGTAAGTTTATGATAAAAAGGAGCATTCCAAATCAGTAGGAAAAATATTCAGTAAACAGTGTTGGGATAAATGTTTAGTCTTTTAGAAAAAAAAAATAAAAGCAGAGCTCTATTTTTCTCTGCACATCAAAAATAAATCCAAGGTGGACAAAAGACTTAAATACAAAAATGAAATTATAAAAGTACTGGGATAAAACAATGAATCTTTGTATAATCTTGTCATGGAGAAAGCTTTTCCTAAGTATGACATAGAATCCAGAAGTTATAAAGAAAAGATGAATACATATGACTACTGAAAAATGGAATTTTCTGAATAAAAAATACAATCAACAAAGTCACAGACAACAATCTGGGCAAAAAATGGTTAACATATATGATAAGAGCACTAATTCCTTTAATATATATGGAACTTTCAGAAATCTATAAGAAAAAAACCAACCACCTATAAAAGAATGAGCAAAGAATATGAACTGGTAGTTCAGAAAAAAAGAAAAAAGGAAATCCCCACCACATATGCAAAGAATACCTCATCTCACTGCTAATTCAATAAGTGCAAATTGAAATATCAACCAGATACCATTTTTAACATACCAAGCTTTAAAAGTTTGGTAACAAACCATGCTGTCTGGCAACTAGGGAAACATACACTACTGGTGGAAATACATATTTTGTAACTCTTTTGGAGGAAAGCTTGGCAGTATCTGCCAAAATTCAAGGGTGTATGTACTTCATCCAGAGGTTCTCCTTCTAGGAATCTGTCCTATAGATAAAGTTACACAAGAACTGCAAGATGTATAACCAAAGTTGTGTGAATATTTCTGCATTGTTTAGCTAGTCAAAATAAAAAGTAAAGCAAATAGTAGATTCTGAAAGAAAGGAAAGAAAAACAACAGTGAAGGAGAGTGTTACAATGATATGGAATAATATCCAGTACATATTTTTTGATTGAAAAAAATGTACAACAGTGTGTGTAATTTATTTTTTATTGTTTTTTTAATAATTAAAAAAATTATTTTATTTATTTATTTTTGGCTGTGTCGGGTCTTCGTTGCTGTGTGCGGGCTTTCTCTGGTTGCAGCGAGCAGGGCCTACTCTTTGTTGCGGTGTGCGGGCATCTCATTGCAGTGGCTTCTCGTTGCGGAGCACGGGCTCTAGGCCTGCGGGCTTCAGTAGTTGTGGCTTGCGGGCTTCAGTAGTTGTGGCTCGCAGGCTCTAGAGCGCAGGCTCAGTAGTTGTGGCGCATGGGCTCTAGAGCGCAGGCTCAGTAGTTGCGTCACTGGGGCTTAGTTGCTCCTCCACAGCATGCGGGATCTTCCTGGACCAGGGCTCGAACCCGTGTCCCCTGCATTGGCAGGCGGATTCTTAACCACTGCACTACCAGGGAAGCCCCAGTGTGTGTAATTTAATACCATCTGTGTAAAAATGAGAGGGCGATACCCATACTCCTTGTAGTGTGTCCAACATTTCTGGAAGGTTATACAGTGGTTAACTCTGGAGAGTGAGTCAGAGGTTTTACTTTTTACCTTATGAGCCTCTTTGCTGTTGGAACGTTTTACCATGGGCACGTATTACTTCTGAAATAAAATGTACTTTTTTGTTGTTGTTGTTACTTTTACAAATCAAAAAGAGAAATTCTATCTGTTTAAGGAAAGTTTCTGTAGACAACATTGAGGGTTTTTTTCCACCTCTCTTAAATAACATATTTTCAATTTTATTGAATAAATGGAAGATTCTAAATTCAGTCTCTTTGTCTAACATTCACTCCATCTGCCCATCCATCTCTCCTTGGTGATATTTGTTACAGGCATGGCGTGGGGAAAATGAAGGGCACTGAGAAATTGTAGTCTGTCACCTTGCAAAAGGGACATAGTTCAAGAAAGTTGAAAGTAAAAGCTCACTCCAGAGTGGGTTCCGCGTCTCACTAACATTTTGAAACTGTTCTTTCCCAGAGACGTCACAATTGGTTGAATGAAAATTCTGGGTGATGGAGGGATTAAGATAATTTCTGGAATATGTATTGGGCACTGTCATGCAGCAGCAATGCACCCCCATGGAGACATCCCAACCATTCTTCTGTCACTTGTTGCGTGTGGGTGATAGAAAGAGCCTGGAGGGAAAGGGAGCCCAGAGGTGTGGCCGGTACCACCTGCCGGTACCACCGACATCTAAGCAAGGGTCAGAGACTGTGTCAGAAACTATATCAGTCATCAGGTATTAGTAAGAGCATACTAGACGCCAGGCCCTTAGACTACAATGGTAAACCCCACATACCATACCATTGTATAGCATACGTATATTACAAGCATGACATAATATAATAAAACATTACAAAATAAAGGAAAAGTTATTGAGGAGCTGCCAACTGCATGTGAAAGAGCCAAGTTCCCCCAGATTTAATTGTTACTCTCCTGCTTAAACTCTCAGTGGCTCCCAAGCAGCTTCAAATTAAGTCCCCGCTTGAATTCAGTGCACTTCATCATCTAGCTCCTGTGTATGTCTTTGGCCTTAGCTCTTGACACTGCTCCTCCCATCTCCTGAGATGCCTGTGTTACACCCAAACCAAATTATTTGTGGTTTCCCATTGTAATTTCACACCAGGCTGCCTTTGAAAACATTTCTTTTCTTGCCTGCTTGAAAAACTTGTGCTCATCCCTTGAGACCTGGCACAGAAATAAGCCCTTCAGGAAAGATTTCCCCTAGATCCCCTCTGTATTTTATGTGTAGCTTTATTATCACACTTTACACACTATCCTGCGCATACTTAGAGAGGTACGCCCGAGAATCTCCCATCAGTGTGTAAGCTCCCTGAGAGCAGAGACCCTGCCTCGTGAATCTTGGTGTGTCTAGCATACAGCCCAATGCCTGGGGAGAAGGAGCTGCTCAAGGTGTTTTATGAATGAATGGATGGATCAAAAAGTGAATCAGTCATCCTCCAGCCAAAGGATTTCTTTGTAGTACAACATTTCTTAATATTGAGACAAATCTGATAAAACTTGCATCTCTCTTGGGTTCTATCTCCTCGCTACTTCAGTCCCAGGGCAACAGGCTCTCCCCAAGGCACTCTAGTGAGGTTCCTGTAGCAATTACGAGAGAATCAACTGTACTGCCAGTGCAGTTTTGCGTAGGAAAAGATTCACTTCACGGCGCACCAAATCACCGATTAGGTATCATTTAAATCTTGACCGCGTACTTGTAAGCCTGATGCCTGAGTTCTTCCTCCTTCCCATAGCTAGCCTCTCTCCGAACAAGCTGAGATAACAACCTGCTTTCTTTGGCAAATTGATTAATGCGGACATTACTCAATAGGCCTGGTTGTATGACATGTCCAATAACATTGCCATTTTGTTTATGGGGTGTTGGGTAAAAATACCCAGGAATTTACTACCAGTAGAGTGACCACCTGTTTGCTGGAGACATTAAAGAGGGAAATCTGGGGAGGCAGCCCCCCCAAGGGATTCCATCACCAGCCTCCACTCCCACAAGAAACTGCCTCTTCTGAGCTTGGCAATAGCACCTGTGGAAACAAGAGAACAGCAGTGCGGGTACCTTAGCACTTCGCTTGGCTGGAAGGAGGGCAGAGCTGGAGAGGGTGTCAAGCACTGCTTCAGAGGCGACGAGAGAAGTGCATCTTGATTTAGGAGTAGAGACAAGGGAGAAAAGGAGCACGCATGAGAGAAGGGATGGGAAGTGAGGAGGAAACACAACTGTAGGGCAGGAAACCGGGCAAGTGCAGCCAGGACCACTCCCCCCTCACCTCTGGGACCCTGCGGGGGACATGGGAGGCTAGGGGAAGGGGAGGTGTGATCCTGTCTGGAAGCTGTGATGAGAAGGAAGGGAGCTGGCCTCTACTTGAGCCTCACCTGCAGCAGCCAGAACAGAGCTGATCAACAGACACACTCCGTGCTGAGTGGCAAAGGAGGCCATCAAAGCGAAACACAGCAGAAGGCCTGAAGTTTTCTAAGACAAAACAAACTGGAGAAAATCCTCCAGGTTTAGGGAAAGGAAAACCGCCTCCCAGGACTTGCTGTCTGAAAACACAAAACATCAAGAAGAACAGAGCACAAGGCAAGAACTGTGTGAAAAAAAGGGAAAGGGTGAGGCACAGAGGAGAGGGTCAGAGAGTCCACGGTGATGTCAGAGGTGCCAGACACTGAGGCAAAAGTGACATTTCTTGCACAACCTCTAATGACGTGCGCATCAGCCAGTGCAAGGCCATCCTGAACTGGCCATGGTACCATGCGAGATGCTTGTCTGAGGCAGGCAGCATCCCTTAAGACAAAATGACTTTCTTTTCTGATTTAGAAAAACATCTAGAGACTAGAGCTGAAATGTAAAGTGAATCTGTAAAATTCGAAATGACATGTATGTACTCCTGGTAGAAAGCGGAAGGAGAGGATTGCTACTCATGTTTTGAATCTCATAATCGTGAGAGCAGCAGGTGTGTCGGGAGAGGTGCAGCAACAAACTAGACTCTTACATGCCTACACTGAACTCTAAAATGAGCCCTGTAACAAAATTAGCTAGTCGTATAAACTCTCAGTTCTGATAATACGGTTTATCTTGTTAGGGAGACAAAGTGGCTGTTTAAAGATCTGACTTAAAGGGAAAAAATGAAAGGCACAAAGAGCTTAGTAATTGCATGGAAAATATGTATATGCTTATACAAAGTTCCTACAGATCGCTGTGGTTAATCCATCCCCTGAAGTTTCTAGTAGAAGGCCCCAGAAAATGCTGGGCAGCAAAAAGTCTGGAACAGAAATGAAAAGAGAATAATTCTTTTACTCAGATTAAAACACAGACAAGCAGAACCGTGGTTGCTCCACACACATCCACACCCATGGGAGATGGTACTGAGGCATTTCTGTGACTGTCCCTGGAAAGAGAGGTGATGGTGTCAGAAACCACTCAGAAAAGTCCACTGCAAAACTTGACGGGGCTCAGGCGTGGGGAAAGACCTTTTTAAAACAGTACATTTCATTTGGATATGTGACAGCTGAGAAACAGCACGGTGTGACTCTCTGAAGACCAGAAACCGTGAGGGCACAATCACCATGGCTTGTTTACAAGGATCAAAGGATGTCCTGTGAAACTTGTTTGAGATACATTTATAATACATATTTTTAAAGAACTATTTCATATAGCAAGCAGAAAAAAAATCTTTAATGACTTGGACACATTTATGAATGACAGAGACAGAAATGGCTGTTCAGCAGAATGATGCTATCTAACTTTTAAGGACAATCATGCCGTCTGTCAAAGGACTGCTGTTGGTGACAAAAATACCCTTAGCACAATCGGTCAAATTCCATGTGGCAATCCTTTAATTCCTATGTGATAAATTTCATGCAAACATTTTTGGAGGGCTTCCCTGGTGGCGCAGTGGTTGAGAGTCCGCCTGCCAATGCAGGGGACACAGGTTCGTGCCCCGGTCCGGGAAGATCCCACATGCCGTGGAGCGGCTGGGCCCGTGAGCCATGGCCGCTGAGCCTGCGCGTCCGGAGCCTGTGCTCCACAACGGGAGAGGCCACAACAGTGAGAGGCCCGCGTACCGCAAAAAAAAAAAAAACATTTTTGGAAACTGAGTGGTATTACTACTACTAATATTATATTTTATCTCACAAAATATGAGGTGCTATACCATTCAAGTACCATTGTCTTGACCAAAGAAGACTGACATTAACCATATTCAGGCTTAAATGTTTTTGGAAACAATTCTAATGTATAAGTAAAATGGTTTAAAGATGTATCTGGAATGGAAGGCTTCTTATGCAGATGAGGAAGCCTTTAAGGGAATTGAAAATATGCTGTAAAAGTTCTTGAATATGTAAACGAGTCAAAAAATAAATGAAGATATGTGATACCAAATAGAAATATCAGAATACCCATATTAAAAGTAATGCCAGAAAGAGTCAAAGGTGTTTACATCTAGCAGTAGATAACACCTAGAGACAGGAAATATTAACACTTAAATTCTCATAAATATTGTTTGGAGCTTTTTGAAAACATCTTGACGGTCGTAAGTAAGTCTGATAGAGTCCCAATAGTAAATTTTAGGTTGCATTTTTTTTCTTAGAAATGGAGACTATTGAAGCAAAATTTGGAGGACTTAAGGCTATTCATAAAATAAGAAATAGGTCCCCTGCTGCTCTCCTGAAGTCACAGGTACCAAAACCATGCTTTCTCCTGCATAACCCAGGATTCCAGTCTTCTGTTCCTTAACAATGTAGGATCTGGAAGATGAGCCCTGTCAGATTTCTATTCAGCAAACAACTCTGGGTTTACCAAAACTTAACTGGAAAAAACCTCAAAAGTGAACTTTGATGAAAGGAAGCTTGTTTTTGAAAAAAAAAATGTTCCTAAGCAAACATGCAGGCTGAGTTTTTTTTTACTTCCTCCATCACAAGTGCCATGGTAAGTTTAAGCTTCTTCGGGTCTGAGTCAGTAGAATAAATGTGCCTGTCTTACGTGTGTCTGCTGGGTAAACCCTCAGGAGAATCGTGAAAGACGGTACCTGGTCACTTGTTGGTTCTTCATCTGTCTCCTATCTCCCCTGCCCTAACCTTCATGGGCATCCACTGTTTACGGGGCTGCTCTTTACATGCTCAAAGCTCCAGCACAGCAATTAGATCTACACAGATCTCTCCCCTTCTTAGAACACCTGTCCTTCAAACCCATATGTGTATTCCTCTTTTCTCCCAAACCTAAACCTAATCGTCAGGTAGCAAATACAAGGAGAAAAAAAAAAAAAAGAAGCACATTCATACTAAAGTGTAAATGACTAATAGTGATGCTTAGCAAGCCATCTCTTATAAAGGGTGGTTTAGTTTTAAACAGTTGCTTATTGGCCAAATAATTTCCCATTTTTGTACTTAAGCAAGGGCACACTTCATTCTTTCCTACAGTGTGAGGTACATAAGGCTTAGTATTTTCAGTAGAAACGGTAGTTGGGAGGATACTGAGAAAAGCTGTTGCTGAGTTGGAGGTGACACTTTCAGTACACTGGTGAAGGGGAAGAGGTAAGGGAAAGTTTGAACGTGGAAGGTTTTGGTTCCTTGAGCTTCATTTTCTCTTCCTTATTTTTATGCTGATCAGATCTTTTTTCATTCCTCGGCAACAGACTGTTTCAGTCCTTTGTGGCATCATTTATTTCTTTTGCTCCTGCTGACAAGCTGGAGGCTGAATTATGTGCTCATTCTGAAAATGTTCCTTTAGGCTCTTGCTTCTGAACTTTCTAGCCAATGCAGAGTAAATAGGTACTGTGCTGTATGCAAATGTAGGCATATTTGTCCGTGTAGGCAAAGGGGGGGGAGCATTTTGCAAAATGCCTTTAGAACAGAACCAAACTTTTGAAATGGAATATTTTATAGCCTCATGACAATAAGCTAAACTTTTCGGAAACAAAAAGGACAGAGAAATACTTATCTATAAAGTACGTTGGAAAAAACACACACAAAAAACAAAACAGGACTAAAACTTCAACAGTGAGTTCACCTCAAGCATTTCATGAATTTCACATGACCCACCCACTTTTTCTCTGTACCTCTGAAGATTACCATATCAGCGGCAATAATACTCTGTTGTTCTAGTGCCAGATTTACATATCAATGTAGCCATGGCATTCCTGAATGTAGAATATTGTACTGTTCCCCTTGTTTGTGGTTTCTAAATAAGGTTAATTTTTGTTCCCTTACCCTCCTCTCTTAATCTTATGCCACCCCCTACCTCTCTTCAATCAGTGGTTTGTTTTTTTTCTTTGAATAGTTTTCCTCCTTCTCTTTCCCCGTCTCTGTGTCATAATCGGGACCATCCACAAATTCACTGTACAACCATGCTGCGTTTTAAAAATCTTTATCACTCAGCCACAGATGATCAACTCTTTGAGAAGACAGGCCAGGGACAGAGAAGTAACGACGGGTCACTTCTGGGGTGACTCTGGGATACCTTCTTCCCCAAATGTATGGTGTGTGTTAAGGTGGGTCAGAAGTTACCGTGGTCGATTTCACGGCCACCTTTGTTTCTTTCTTGGAAGGTTTTGTTGTTCATTCTTGCTATTTCTAGATTGGAGATGAGTCTAGCACAAATCTGCATGGCAGAATTGGATCAACCAATTTTCATTTCCATTGAACGTTTGGAAAGGGCTGGATAATTTTTAAATTCTTAGACTCTTAGGTGTCAAACTTAATGGAAAGCCAGCTGGAGCCTAACAAGCTATTTTAATGAGCTTCCTTTCTCTCTGATGTTCCCCAGGGGCTAGTGCCAAGCAGACCCATGTGGCCCAGGGAGTAACATGATCATCTTGGCTCTGTTTAGACACCTGTGCTCTTTTAGCCAAGCAGTAAGGGGAGCAGGAGAAAGAGAGAGATGAGGGCATGGAAGGCATGCAGATCAAGAAGGAGTGGGTGTGTGCCATGCTGTTTAGGAATTCACTACAAGAAACTCCACAGCAACAGCAGAGACCTGACGCATCACAGGCCAACAGTGCCTCTATGTGGGGTGTCTGAGAGCACATGAAATGTGTTTGTGTGTGCTGGGGAGGAAAGGTGGGGAGGGGAGGGAGGAGAAAATTATATGCATTTTTCAAAGGAACTGAATGATTCGGAGGTTCCTTTCGAGAAGGCAATATAGGAAGAAAAGATTGAAAACCATGTATACAAAATATCCAGGACCCTGAGATTATATTCTTCATCTAAGCTTCCTCCCACTCCTTTAAAAAAAAAAAAATTGCTGTGTTCACTTTTCCTTTCCCATGAATTAGCCTGATGCTTGGCTCTCCCTACCCACTCTGAACAACTTAGCACATAGATATTAAACTTGGTCTGTATCGTTTAGTGATTGTTCTTAGCCTCCTGTATGTTTGAATTTCTCCTTCCTGGATTATAGGCTCCTCGAGGATTTAAATTTACAGAAGCAAATACTTTTCTTCTGTTCTTCCTCACCCCTTTGTTACCAATCCTGGGTACTTCTCAGCAAATATTTAACATATGACTATACAATACTTCTTCATAAGATTTTCTTCCCTTTACCAAGTCTTACTTTATGATGCGATTGTTTGTTTTTATAAATTAAATTTTTAGTAAATAATTTAAAGTATTTCCACACTTTCTAAAGTGAGGATGTTTATAGTTTCTCAATGTACAGAAATGCGAAGAAAACAATACACCGTACTCTCCACCACAATATTTCACATATTTGCTTCATCTCTTTAAAAGTTAAATCTAGGGCTTCCCTGGTGGCGCAGTGGTTGGGAGTCCGCCTGACGATGCAAGGGACGCGGGTTCGTGCCCCGGTCCGGGAAGATCCCACATGCCGCGGAGCGGCTAGGGCCGTGAGTCATGGCCGCTGAGCCTGCGCGTCCGGAGCCTGTGCTCCGCAACGGGAGAGGCCACAACAGTGAGAGGCCCGCGTACCGAAAAAAAAAAAAAAGTTAAATCTAGGGCTTCCCTGGTGGCGCAGTGGTTGAGAGTCTGCCTGCCAATGCAGGGGACACAGGTTCGAGCCCTGGTCTGGGAAGATCCCACATGCCGCAGAGCAACTAAGCCCGTGTACCACAACTACTGAGCCTGCGCGTCTGTGCTCCGCAACAAAAGAGGCCGCGATAGTGAGAGGCCTGCGCACCGCGATGAAGAGTGGCCCCCGCTCGCCGCAACTAGAGAAAGCCCACGCACAGAAACGAAGACCCAGCACAGCCAAAAATAAATATAAAAATAAATAAATAAATAAAAATGTTACCATTCTTTAAAAAAATAAGTTAAATCTACAGCTAACCACCGCAAGACCCTCTCCATCCCATTTCTCTCTCTCCCTCCCTAGAGAAAACCACTCTCCTGAAGTTGGCGTACATATTACTTCCCTAGCACGTGTTTAAATTTCCATCACCTGGTTCAAAACGTCTTAGTCCTCCTTCCTGAGGGCCCGGCGCACTTTTGTCAGCAGGGATGCAGACAGAGTGACAGAGGACTAACCCTGGGGGAAAGGCAGTTCCACGCCGAAAAAGAGGGCTTAGCAGTGGCAAGGGCATAGCTGGGGAGGAGGACTGAGGCCTTACTGGGCACGGAAAAGGGGTATTAG
Organism: Aethalodelphis obliquidens; assembly: GCF_003676395.1. Lineage (NCBI taxonomy): Eukaryota > Metazoa > Chordata > Mammalia > Artiodactyla > Delphinidae > Aethalodelphis > Aethalodelphis obliquidens. The sequence continues at coordinate 18,533,922 of NW_020837980.1, read as the reverse complement.
GTGAGGAAAGAGGAGAAGAACCTGCAAGGAGCACAGGCTTTGCTCCCCTGATCATCAGAGAGGATGCGGCTAGACGTCTCTGAGACTGCGTGGAATGCGGTTTGGAGGTTACAGATGCCCCCCTACCCTGGCTGGGCCGAAAGTTGCAACCCCACATGATGACCTGGTTAGGCGGCATTTACTTCTGAGGGACTGACCTGCTTTAGTTCCTCTGAAGCGTTGTACATATCGGACAGAGACAATTCTGCTTTTCTATTATTACTCTTCCTCAATTTGGAGTTGTCAGATAAAATAGAAGACACATAGTTAAATCTGACTTTCAGATAAGCAATGAATGCTTTTTTTAGTAAAAGTGTGTCTCAAGTATTGTATGGGACATACTTATACTAAAAAGGTACTTGTTTATCTGAAATTCAAATGTGAGTGTCCTGTATATTTATTTATTTATTTGCTGTACGCGGGCCTCTCACTGTTGTGGTCTCTCCCGTTGCAGAGCACAGGCTCCGGACACGGCTCACGGGCCCAGCCGCTTCGCGGCATGTCGGATCTTCCCAGACCGGGGCACGAACCCGTGTCCCCTGCATCGGCAGGCGGACTCTCAACCCCTGCGCCAACAGGGAAGCCCCTGTATATTTATTGCTAAATCTGGGAACTCTACCTCATTTGAACTTTGGAAGGGTTTAGCAAAGCACTGTAGGAGTCTGAAAAGGAGTGAGTCAAAGGGGCTCTCCAGAATAACATTAATAAAGACAATCTTTGTCAAATTCTCAATGGCCTAACACAGGCCAAAACAACAAGCTCACTGACTTTACTAAATCAGGAGGATGCCAAGACATTCTTTGTTATTTACTACTGAGAGGTAATTCACATACCATAATATTCACTCATTTAAAGTATACAATTCAGTGGTTTTTAGTATATTCAGAGTTGTGCAGCCATCCCTAAATCAATTTTAGAACAGCTTCATCACCTCAAAAGAAACCCAGTACCTATTAAAAACCACTCCCCATTCCTGGCCCCCCTCCCTCCCTGCTGTTCCCCAACCCTAGCCCCCTACATCCACTCCCCAGCTCTTCGTTTCTTTAAATGTACCTATTCCGGACATTTCATTATAAGTGGAATCCGCGATATGTGGCCTTCTGGGTCTGGCTTCTTTCACTGTGTGTTTTCAAGGCTCATCCTCGCGCATCCACATTGCAGCATGTATCAGTACCTCATACCTTTTCATTGAGGAATAATACTCCTTTGAATATAAATACCACAATTGGCCAGCCATTCATCCACTGTTGAACACTTGGGTTGTTTCCACTTTTTGACTACTAAGAATAACGCCTTTAGGACAGAACGTTACTGCACAAGTTTTCGTGGGGACACACGGTGTCATTTCCGGTGGGATTGCGGCCATATGGTAACTCTATGTCTAATATCGGAACTGTCAAATGGTTTCCAGAAGGAGCTGCACCATTGTGCATTCTTAGGTATTTTGTTTGTTTTGTTTTGTTTTGTTGGGGGGGGGTGAATTTTTAAAATAAACAGGGTTTCCTCGGTGTCTATGAGGAGGGCCTGCTCCCAGGGCCCCTCCTTCAGGTCCGCCTCTGCGGGGCTCCTAGGGTCCCCTCCCTACGCCCGGACCGCTGGAACCCAGGGACCAAAACATTGTGGGAAACGTAGTTTCGGCCCCTCCTGCGTAGCGCTCGCCGGCAGGAAAACGGACGCCTTTCTGAGGCTCTGTGGACATCGTAGTTTCCTTTTTGGTTCGCCGCGCAGAGACCGCGGTAACGAAAGCTACAATCCCCAGAATGCCGCGGTGCTACGGCAGCCGAAGCGGCCAATCCGCGCGCCGCGCTGCCGCCCTCTCTCCGGTCCGGGCCCCTCTCCAGGGCGTCTGTAAACACAGCCAGAGCCTGTCATGGAGGGGGAGGAGGAGGCAGCCGCGGCGAAGGGAGGCGTTCTGCGCCGCCTCCAGGGTCCGCTCTGCCATCCCTGAACTGGTCCCTCGTCCCCGTGACTGTGGCATCAGGGAAGCGAACTGTTAGGCGAGAGGAGGAGGCAGTCAGAACCTTATCCCGTTCTTTCCCCGGGGCTGGGGCCGGGCCGGGCCAGGCCGGCTGAGCCGGGGGAGGGCCGGGGGAGGGAGCGCCCGGCCGGGCTGGCCTGTCTGCCGAGATGGATGACAGTAAGGTAAGTCCCGGGGTTTGCACGCGCAGCTGCTGCAGCCGCCGCCTGCTTGTCGCTAAGTGCCCGCCGCTGAGCCTCAGCCCTGTAACCCACGCAGCACCCAAGAGACACCGGCCTTAGACATCTCTGCGCCTCCAGCTATGACCCCAGCTACCCAGACAGGAATTGAGGGAACAGCGGGCTGCGTTCTTCCAGCAAGGGCCCACTCCTCTGGAAAATCACACCCAGGGCAAGCCTGTTGGTCAGCTTTTCCAGGTAGTGTAAACCCTAGTCCTCCCGAGATAAGTGAAGAAACTACTGTGCTTTTTCTTTTTGCCTTCCTTTGCCCCCACCCAGCCTTTCTCCACGTTGGAGACCTTAACTAGGGCACCCTGAACCGGCCCTGTTCCCCTTGACGGTCCCCCTTTCTTCTCCCAGGCTCCCTTACTCAATGCCCCATTCATATAATCGGTTCACTCCCCCTCTGAGCTGTTCTGCTAAGCTCCTGTTGCTATTCGTCCAGAGTCTGGAATCTAACCTCCTCTAGAAAGCCTTCTCCAAGAAAAGGAATGAATTCCTTCTTGTTAATCTATCTTAATATTCCATCCCCATCCCCCTTTCCCTATCCAGATCACTTATCCCTATGATGATAAGATGACCGACAGTATTCATTATTGGTTAATTCATATAGTTTATGTATAACCTTTGTCTATCTGCGTTAGTGTGGTCTAGTTATATGTCATGAAGATAGTGATAGTCAGTTTATTCATCATCAGCTTATCGATGTTTTAGAGTGTTTAGGAAGTTGGACTTTTTTTTTTTTAAGGAATCAGACTCTAGAGTTTGCCAGTTTTCAAAATAGACACTCTTCCCTATGCTTTCCAGAGGTCTTACTTTCCACACTCTCTGGCATGCCGCTTGTGATAGCTTTTTCCTTCATTTGGGTACCCTTTCCCCCTCCATCTAACCAGTAACATTTTGCTGCTATCAAGTTTTTGTTTCACCTATCCTCAGAGAGATTGAAAAAATTTCCATCTTCTCTGTGCTGCTTCTGTTATTCTACCTTATCTCCTCTTCCTGTTCCTGCAGAAGGCTCCGAGAGAAATGCAAGCAGGGAAAGCCCAAGGCAGTACTCTGGAATCAGCACTCACTAGAGGAAGCTTATTTGTGAAGTAGCAAACCCCTCCTAATAGGAAGTGGTATTTCCCAGACAGAAAGGAGGAGTTCTGAAAGTTTTCCAGAAAAATCAGAAGAGAATTTTCCATAACAACCTTTGCTAGCTTGATCTTTCAGTGTTAATTTTGAAATTAAGTCCAAATACTGTATCCACTATCTTTCCTAGATATGGCTGGGAAAGGATGCTAAAGCAACATATTCTTTTATGTCCTCGGTTTGAGACTCTCACAGTATATTCTACATAATTTTCAGTTGTTTCTTTTTTGAACCTTTGAAACATGTAATAACTTTCTCAGAGTCTTCAGTAATCTCAAATAAATTCAAGAAAAATACATAGGATTTTGAGTTATCTTATCTACCTATAAAATAACATAGGACTTATTTCTAGAAACAGACAAGCTCTAGTGGAAGGTATAAAGTGTTACGGTTTTGCCTAAAGAGTTAAGTTAATTTTGGGGGCTAGGCTTTTCATAACTTCTTAGAATATTCATAGCTAAGCAAAACGAATTCAGTACTCATTCTTTATTAATTCATTGTATTGTGACGGTATTTAAAAACCAGCAGTTTCTTCAATCTTTAATGATTACGGAAAAGAAAAACCACTTCAGATGTCTCTGGATGGATAGTGCCTCTGTGAATACACTACTTTCACTTTGAATACATGTCGTAGCTGTGGTTGAGTAATATTTAAATGCCACGTACAGCAAGACTGGACTGCTCTTTCAGCAGTCAGGCGGTATGAAACAGTCTTTTAAAAAGGCTCCTAGGCCTGCCTTTCCCTGTGCTCTAGTTGTTACAGTCCTGCAAAATTGTATTCTCCTCCTAGTAGATACCTACATACTCACACACAAAACACACTTTTCCCTCACATTATGTATGGGTGATAGAGTCTCAGGTTCCATTTTCCCCTGTATAAGGGGATAGTTGAGGCTTGAAAGTATATGGTGGTTGTGCTGGTGATAGCATAAAAGATGACAAACTGGCTGACAGCAAGGCCAGGGCAACAGGAAGAGGACAAAGTGGGCAGGTGCAGCAGTTACAGAGAGGCAGTATTTGAATGAGCAGGTCAGGAAACATGATGATGATGCGATGAATCCCTTTATAAAGATTCTGTATTCTGAGTTGTTTTCATCAGTGGTGGTGAATGAGTTTGCCAAGAGCTTTCCACCTTCTGCCGTCTAGTTTCCTGGAGTCAGGGCAGGACAGTTTTGAATGGGAGTGCAGCTTTGCCTTCCAGGTAGGTAGCAGTGTGCCTGTTATGTTACATCATAGAGTACTGGTTAATAGTGGTTGAATTGAATTGGAACAGAGTGGCATTAAGGAGACTGCCCTAGGTGTACCTGGGCTTTATTAACCAGTTTGCTCTGTTGAGCCAGCCAGCCAGAGTATACAGACTACAGCTAAGGGGGAAAATAAAGCAAGGGACAGACCGGGCTTGGGGAAGTGCTACGTAGCAGATCTCAAATTCTGATTGAATAGATTTCTACTTAGGCTAGTTGGGAAGCCAAAAATCTTGGCTACGTTATTTAACCTTTTTGAGCTTCCATTCTATCTGTTAGATGGTCAGTACCTTCTTCCCAGGCTTTGCTGAGGATTAGAGATAATGCATATGAAGCATCGAATAGAGTCTAACACATGACAGGCACTCAGAAAATATTATCCTTATCATATTACCTGCCAGGGACTTCCTCGGTCTTTAACACAGGGCAGTAGGCACCTGAGATGCTCATTTTAGTAATTTTTAAGTGTGCGCTGTTGCATGGCATTTGCAGCTGTGTTTCCCCCATGCTACCCTCTGCTCCTAACTATGCCCCACAGTGGGACAGGGACAACGGGATGGGGCATGAAATGACCTTAAACTGTGCCCTTAACTGTCAGATTGTGTGAGAAAGGTAGTGTCCTGAGTCTACCTGCTTGTCCACCACTAAGAAAAAGCGCTTGTTTTTATGAAAGCCTCTTCTCCCTAACGTGCTGTGTTCAATTACAAAGAAAACTGAAATGTGTTATTTTCAGAGGCTTTGATCATAGAGGGTTTCTTATTTTCTATTTGACTTTCATGTTTATCGAATGAATGAATGAGTAACTTGAAATATCCTAGACCAGCTGTGTTCCTGCCGCAGACTAAGCTGGTAAAAGACCTCCATTCTGTATTGCCCAGCCTGACAGTTTAGGGCACCAAGTTCCAGCTGAGGGACTGGTGAGAGAGCGTGTCAGCCACTGGCCACAGGATGCTAAGATGAGCTGCCCTTCTCCTCCATACTTCCTTTCCACCTGTGCTCCACATGATTCTTTGAAAATGAGGTTTCTTATACCTTCCTTACCCCTTCGGTGAGTACTGCTGGTTCTCACAAAAATTTTAACCCGGCCAAAAATCTCTTTGACATTCCCAGAGCTGTCCTTTGGCCCCTGAAGTCCCTCCTGTCGGCCCCTTAGCCATCCTTTGCTATAGTTGGAACTACCTTCCTTGGGCAGTGCCACGGAGCCCAGAGACTTTCTTCCTTTTCTGTTCTCCTGCTCTATCCATGCTTTCCATGATAGCAAGACAGAAGAGCCAGCTCGTTTACCAACCTAGACAGTAGATATTCATGTTTTAAATGTGCCTTCCTTACCTGCGCAGGCTACGGGTACATTTTAACTAGGGTACCTCTACAGATATCAGTTGAAATCTAAGTTTAAATAACCTTATTCAGAATGTTTTGCTCTTTAAGGTTTTCCTAAAAGTTTGTTCATTTATTCATTCATCGTCAAACATTTGTTAGACACCTAATATGTATGTAATACGAGGCATTGTGCTAGAGATACAAAGACAGGTAAGAGTTCATAATTATTCTCAGGAGCTTATGTTTTCAGTGGGCTAGACAGACATACAGAAAAATAATTACAACGTGGTGAGGTAAGAAATGAGGAGAGTCATGGCAAAGTGCTTTGGGGGCACTAAGAATGGATGCCTGACTGGGTATGTCAGACATGGGTTCACACAGTAGGAATGAACCTGTAAAGAAGAATAGGATTCCCTCAGAAAATGGGAAAGAGGGAACGTCCTATACTAAAGCATATTGTACTGGGAAATAAGTATTTTGCTACAAGCTAGAGCAGGAATTGGGGAATTTTCTTTAAAGGGGCAGATAGTAAATATTTGTGGGCCATGTGATCGATCTGTCGCAATTAACTCTACCACTGCAGCGTGAAAGCAACTGTAGGCAGAATGTAATGAATGGATATGGCTGTGTTCTGATAAAACTTTATTTCCCCAAACAGGCAACAGGCTGGCTTTGGCTTGCCAGTTGGGCTGGAGTTTACTGATCCCTGAGCTAGAGCATAAGGCACAAGTAGAGGTGTGGGCAGAGATAAGGATGGACGGATAATCAGGGGCCAGATCATGATTTGCTTGGCAAGTTAAGTTCAGAAATTTGGGCCAGTATTTTTCAAAGTGTGAAGTAAAGAAGACTGAATCAGAATTTTGGGGAACAGGGCCTGGGAATTTGAATTTTGTTTGAAAACCAAGGCACCATAGTTGTTGAGGAGCTATTAAAGGATTTTAAAGCAAAGGTGATAATATCAGATTTGTGTTTTCAAAAAAAATGTTCATGGCTATATGGAGACTGGATTAGGGTAAAGATGTAGGAACTGGAACAAGACTAGAGGCAGATGGTCCAATCAGGAAGGAACATAGATTTTGGCATATAACCAGAGTTCAAATCTAATTTCCGCCACTTAAAGCTATTATGACTTTGGACAGATTATTATTTTTTAATTGAAGTATAGTTGATTTACAGAACTGTATTAGTTTCAGGTATACAGCAAAGTGATTTAGTTATATATATATATTTTTTGGATTATTTTACATTATAGGTTATTACAAGGTATTGAATATGGTTCCCTGTGCTATACAGTAAATCCCTGCTGCTTATCTATTTTGTGTATAGTAGCATGTATCTGATAATCCCATAATCCTAATTTATCCCTACCCCCCTCCCTTTTCCATTTGGTAATCATAAATTTGTTTTCTGTGTCTGTGAGTCTGTTTCTGTTTTGTATATAGGTTCATTTGTATTATTTTTTGATTCCACATTAAGTGATATCATATAATATTTGTCTTGGTCTGACTTACTTCACTACGTATAATATTCTTTAGGTCCATCCATGTTGCTGCAAATGGCAATATTTCATTCTTTTTTATGGCTGAGTAATATCCCATTGTATGTATATATATACCGCATCTTCTTAAGCCAGTAATCTGTTAATGGGCACGTGGGTTGTTTCCATGTCTTGGCTGTGGACTGCCATAGTGCTGCTGTGAACACTGGGTGCATATATCATTTTGAATTAGAGTTTTCCTCTTTTCCAGATATATACCCAGGAAGGGGGTTGCCGGATCATATGGTAGTTCTATTTTTGTTTTTTTAAGGAACCTCCATACTGTTCTCCATAGTGGCTGTATCAATTTACATTCCCACCAACAGTGTAGGAGGATTTCCTTTTCTCCACACCCTCTCCAGTATTTATTATTTGTAGACTTTTTGATGATAGCCATTCTGACAGATGTGGGGTGATACCTCATTGTGGTTTTGATTTGCATTTCTCTAATAATAAGCGATGTTGAACATCTTTTCATGTGCTTGTTGGCCATCTGTATGCTTGTTGGCCATCTGTATGTCTTCTTTGGAGAAATGTCTATTTAGGTCTTCTGCCCATTTGTTGTTTGGGTTTTTGTTTTTTCGGTATTGAGTTATATGAGCTGTTTAATATTTTGGATATTAACCCCTTGTCATTCGCATTATTTGCAAATATTTTCTCCCATTCTGTAGGTTGTCTTTTTTGTTGATGGTTTCCTTTGCTGTGCAAAAGCTTTGAAGTTTGATTAGGTGCCATTTGTTTATTTTTGCTTTTATTTCTTTTGCCTTGGGAGACTGACCTGAGAAAATATTGCTATGGTTTATGTTGGCCAATTATTTTAATCTTTTCAGAACTGTATTTCTTTACCTATAATTGGATGTGTTAATAAAGCCTTATTGAGTTAGTGTGAGAATTAAATGTTATATATGTATTAAAACAAACTTCATAATGGGTTCAAAATAAATGCTGGTCCTCTGTGACTCCTCACCAGCTTGGTTAGATTGCTCAGAAGAAAGGCCTGAGCCGAAGACCATGCTAGAGACCATTACAAGGTAGGTTGTGGTTGATGCAGCGTGCATAAAATCCTTGAAGGATGAAGACGGTGGACAGAAGAGAGAGCTAAAGAGACAGAACCCTGGAAAACTTTAAAATGATCAGAAGAGGCCAAGGAATATGACTCAGCAAAATAAACTGAAAAGGAGAGGTTAGTGATACAGGAGAACCAGGAAAAAAAAGGTTGTTATTCCATGTAAAGTAAGTAGTGAAAAAGTATCCATTGGACTTCAAAAACAGGAGATTGTTTATGAACCTAGCATGAGAAGTTTCAACAGAGTGATGGGGCAGAAGCCAAAACGTAGCGGTTGGGGAAGAGTGGGTGGTAAAGAAGCAAAGACAGTTAAGTATACAGGCTGACCTCTCAGAGATACTGTGGGTTCATCTCCAGACTACTGCAGGAAAGCAAATATGTAATAAAGCAAAGCCGCGTGAATTTGTTGGTTTCCTAGTACATATAAAAGTTATGTCTACATTATACTGTAGTCGATTAAGTATACAATAGCATTATGTCTAAAAAAAAAAGTACATACCCTACTTAAATAATACTTTACTGCCAAAAAATGCTAGCCATCATCCAACAATGCAGGATTGCCATAAACGTTAAGTTTGTTAAAAAATGCAGTAAAGTGAAGCACGATAAAATGAGATATGCCTGTAGGCCACTCTTACTGAGTCAGTTTGTAACAGTTTGGGGCACTGCTAAAATACATGTATTATATTTAGCTTCAAACAGTAATAGCTGGGGAAGGGGAGGATTAGGGGTCACGAGAGGAGAGGCACGAGTTAACAGTCAGAAATGCCTGCTTTATCTTGTTTCTCCTCTGTTGATGAGAAAAACTGGCAGAAGGGTTAGCAGCAGGAAGATGTGATTAGACTTTCTCTCTTTCTGAAGATCTGGTAAATAAGAAAAGAGAAGAAGCCTAGCCAACAGCTGTGAAGGAAGTTATGGGAGCCTTGACACCAAATGAAAGTATAGCTGCTTGTTTTTTTCTTTAAAGTGGTAAAGAGCAGTGGCTGGCCGCATTCATATCTATCTTATTTTTCTTTAATCGATGGCAGATAACGTTTCACTTTATGTTTTCAAAAGAAAAGTGAAACAAGCTTTCCTGCTATTTTCCTTCTTAGCTGGGGCTGATGCTGCCACTTCATGTAAATGCATTAATTCTCTTAGACTTAACAACTTGAAACTTTTATGGGTCGCCTTAAGAATTAGAGCATTAGGGGACCTCCCTGGTGGCGCAGTGGTTAAGAATCTGCCTGCCTATGCAGGGGGACATGGTTTCGAGCCCTGGTCCAGGAAGATCCCACATGCGACAGAGCAACTAAGCCCGTGCGCCACAACTACTGAGCCTGCACTCTAGAGCCCACGAGCCACAACTGCTGAGCCCACATGCCACAACTGCTGAAGCCCGCGTGCCTAGAGCCCATGCTCCTCAACAAGAGAAGCCACCACAATGAGAAGCCCGCGCACCGCAATGAAGAGTAGCCCCCACTCGCTGCGACTAGAGAAAGCCCGCGCCCAGCAATGAAGACCAAACACAGCCATAAATAAATAAATATATTTTTTAAAAAAAGAATTAAGAGCATTAGGATGTAAATAAATGCTAAAAGGGTGGTAAAATAATAAGAGTTATTGATTGGTTTTTGAGATTTTATATCCCTTATGAGAGAGGTTTGGTTTTCTTTTTTTTTATCAACTTCTATTAGCTGGTGGTAGTGGTGGTCATAGTAATACCAATTTAAATTAAATTGCAAAATATTGCTAATTTTTCTTTGCATTTATTCATCCAATTATCAGTCTTTTAATAAATGCCTTTTAAGTGCCTGGCTCTGGGCCAGATACAGTGGGGATTGGAATAGAAAACACAGCTTCTGTGCCTGCGGTGCGCACATCACTTGGGGAGATAGAACTTAAATCTGTGAGGCCGCTAAAAATAACCAGTATACCGTGTCAATTCAGCGTGATGGTGACTGTATGGTCCAGAGATTCGGAGACGAAAAATAATGTGTGGACAGAAGGTGACTGTCAGCAAGAGCTTCACAGAAAGAGGGCCAGGGCTGGCCCTAACCAAAGGGAGCATAATATTCGCAGGTTTGGATCGGGCGGCAGGGGCGGCGGTGGAGAGGGAGCGTTTAGAGAAATGGTGAGTATAGGTAGGAGTGCAGGGCGTGGGGTGAGCTCCCCAAGGACACAGGCATGACTTGTTGGGAAAAACGAAAGAGAAAATTGGCTCGGTGAGCAGGAGCCTGGATGTAGTGGGCTGAATGGTGGCCTCTAAAAAGATACATCCATGTGCTAATGGAACCGGTCCCCTTATATGGTAAAAGAGTGAATGGCCAAAAATGTGACTTAGTTAAGTATTTGAGAGGAGGAATTTATCCTGCGTTCTCTGGGTGAACCCTAAATCCAATGGCAAGTGTCCCCCTAAGAGTGAGGCAGAGGGGATTTGACAGACAGTTGTGGAGGCAGTGTGACCACAGAGGCAGAGGCTGGATCGACGTGGCCACAAAGGAAGGAATGCTCACAGCTGCCAGCAGCCGGAAGAGGCGAAGGATGGCTTCTCCCCTAGGGCCTCTGGAGGGGGTGCAGCAGCCCTGCCAGCTTTCTGGCCTCCAGAGCAGAGGGAGTACATTTCTGTTGTTTTAAGCCACCAACTTCGTGGTGGTTGTTACAGCAGCTACAGGAAGTCAGTATTCTGGATTTGGTGACCTGGTAAGCAGTGCTGAGCCAGAGGCCGTCCCTTGAGCTGGAGCGTGACATGGCCAAAGGGCCGTTAAAGTTGTTCTCTCTAGAATGATCAGGTATTACTTTTTCACAATGAAAAAGAAATACACTAAAGTTATTTTAATAAGCTGAAAAGAAAGGCTAACTTGGCAGTTCTTTGCAAGACAGATTAACCAGGGAAGTAAGGATGGAAAAGGAGGGATGGGAGGGAGACCCACTGGGAAACCCATGGCAATACTCTGTAAGTAGGGTAGTAATGTAGGTAGTAGGAATAGAGAAGAAGAGCTGAATCAGACATGTTGTAAGGGAATGAACTGGCATGACTTCAGTGGGTGGGCACAGAGAGTCGTCAATAGCAGAGGGAAATTTCAGAGACGCATAAAATGAAAAAATTTGTTAGTTAACCTCCTCACCGCTGCCCTCCATCAAGTGACTAATGTCACAGTGAGCTGGATTAAATGAATCCAGTCATTAAATGAATGACTATATAGCATTAATATAGCACTGCATTTAAAGCATCTGTCAGCTTTAGAGCCTTTTCTGGGAGTTGTATGTTCAGGTTAATGAGTCCTACCTAGGAATCTAGAAGGGAAACAGTCACGCTTGATGAGAGTGAGTCAGCTTGTGACAACTGGGCATCTTGAGTCAGTTGCTGTGATGCTAATCAGGAGACTTGGGTTCTATCTAGATTTTATATCCATGAAATAAAGAGATCACTATGCTTATCTGTGTGTGTGTGTGTGTGTGTGTGTGTGTGTGTGTGTGTGTGTGTGTACGCATCCCTCTCCCAGCAGGACTCCTGTATGTACTGATATCCTGCCCTTTATAATGGTGTTTATTTCATGTCTGCTGCATTTCAGAAGTCTAATAAATATATTAAAGATAAGGACCCTGGGCTTCCCTGGTGGCCCAGTGGTTGAGAGTCCGCCTGCCGATGCAGGGGACACGGGTTCGTGCCCCGGTCCGGGAAGATCCCACATGCCGCGGAGCGGCTGGGCCCGTGAGCCATGGCCGCTGAGCCTGCGCGTCCGGAGCCTGTGCTCCGCAACGGGAGAGGCCACAACAGTGAGAGGCCCGCGTACCACAAAAAAAAAAAAAAAAAAGAAAAAAGATAAGGACCCTATCTTCTTACATTAATATTCCTAGAGTTTGACAGTGTTTGGGGCAAAGTGAGTGTTCAATAAATGGTTGTTAAATAAGAAATTAAATTTCCCCTCTTTACCTGAAAAAGATGAGGATAACAGTGTTAACCTCCCCTGGTGTGAAATAACGTGAGCCTGACACGTGGAGGCCTAGCTCAAGGCCTTGCCCGCAGTGAGTGCTTGCTCCTTGCACGCCCAGATTTAGCTCTGAATTTGTTTTTGTTGTTTGTTCCTAAAAAGCCAAAGTAAAATGATCCAAGAATCTTTGGAATAGGATTTAATCTGGACACTGGAGTCCTCATTGGAAGAAGCCCCTAAAGGGCATCTACAATCACACCTCTGCTTTCCACAGACGTTAAACCCGTTGACTGGGGAGCCTGTGGCATCAGGAGCTCCCTCTTGGCTAAATGCAGTAGTTTTATCTTAATTCTCAGCCTTTTAAAACTCATAAATTAGGAGCTTTATGCTTGACCCCTCCCCTCCCTCGTGGTCTTTCTCATCTGCTTGTGTCTCTGCACCACCTTGATTCTTCCTTTGCTGCTATTCTTTCTGCCTCTAAGGTTCATGTCATTTTTTAAAATAGCCCATACCATAAAATTCATCCTTTTCAAGTATATAATTCTGTGATTTGTTAGTGTATTCACACAGTTGTACAATGATCACCACTATCTAATTCCAGAACATTTTCATCACCCCAAAAGAAACCCTTATAAACAAACTGTTATACTCATATAATGGAATGTTATTCATATTATTTAGCAATAGAAAGAAACGAGCTATTAATCTACAAAAAGGTGTGAGGGAACTTAAATGCATATTGCTAAGTGAAAGAAGCCAGTTTGAAAAGGCTACGTACTATATGACTCCAACTATCTTGACATTCTGGAAAAGGCAAAACTGTAGAGTAATAAAGGTCAGTGGTTGCCAAGGTTTCACGGGAGAGGGAGGGAGGAATAGGTAGAGTGCAGGGGATTTTTAGGGCAGGGGATTTTTAGGGATTTTAATATTCTGTATTATACTCTAATGGCAGATATATGACACGATGCATTTGTCAAAACCCATAGAATTGTACAACACAAAGAGTGAACCCTTAAGTAAACTATGGACTTTACTTATTAATAATATATCAACATGGGGTTCATCAGTTGTAACAAATGTACCACACTAGTGCAAGATGTTAATAGGTGAAATTGTGCAGGCAGAGAGAGAGGGGATATATGGGAACTCTGTACTTTCTGCTGAATTTTCCTGTGAACTGAAAACAGCTCTAAAAAACAAAGTCTATTAATTAAAAACAAAACAAAAAAACCTTTAGCAGTCACTCCCTATTATCTCCTTCTCCTTCCAGCCTTAAGCAACCACGAATCTACTTTCTGTTGCTATAGATTGCCTATTCTAGACATTCCATGTACATGGAATCATATAGTATGTGGCCTTTTGTATTTGGCTTCTTTCACTTGGCATAATGTTTTCAAGGTTCATCCATGTTGTACCATGTATCAGTACTCCATTCCTTTTTATGGCTGCATAATATTCCATTGTATGGATATACCACATTTTGTTATCCATTCACCAGTTGATAGATATTTGGGTTGTTTCCATTTTTTAGCTATCATGAACAATGGTGCTCTGAACATCTGTGTACAAGTTCTTATGTGACATATGTTTTCATTTCTTTTGGGGATACACCTAGAAGTAGAATTGCTGAGTCACATGGTAATTCTGTGTTTACTATTTTGGAGGAACTGCCAAACTGTTTTCCAAAGTGGCCACCATTTTACATTCCCAACAGCAATGTATGAGGGTTCCATTTCTCCACATCTATACCAGTTCTTGTTCTTGGCTGTCTTTTTGATTATATAGCCATCCTAGTGGGTTTAAAGTGGTATCTCATGATTCTGATTCACATTTCCCTAATGACTAATGATGTTAAGCATTTTTTCATATGCTTATTGGCCATTTGTATATCTTCTTTGGAGAAATGTCTATTCAGATACTTTGCCCACATTCTAATTGGATTATTTATATTTTTATTGTTGAGTTGTGAGTGTTCTTTATATATTCTGGATGTAAGTCCCTTATGTATGATTTACAAATATTTTCTCCCAGTGGATTGTCTTTTCACCTTGATGGTATCCTTTGAAGCAGAACATTTTTAATTTTGTGAAGTCCAATTTATTTTTTCTTTTGTTGCTTGTGAGGTCATACCTAAGAAACCATTGCCTAATCCAAGGTCACAAAGATTTATTCGTATGTTTTCCTCTAAGAGTTTTATAGTTGTCTCTCTTACATTCAGACCTTTGTTCTGAGTTAATCTTTGTGTATGGCATGTTGTAGGAGTGCAAGTTAATTCTTCTTTGTAGATATCCAGTTGTTCCAGCACTGCTTATTGAAATGACTATTCTTTCCTCATTTGTCTATTGTTTTGGCACCTTGTTGAAAATCAATTGACCGTAAACATAAAGGTTTATTTCTGGATGCTCAATTCTTTTCCATTGATCTATATGTCTGTCCTTGTGCCAGTACCACACTATCTTGATTAGTGTAGCGAATAAGTTTTGAAATCAGAAAGTGTGAGTCCTTCATCTTTGTTCTTTTTCAAGGTTGCTTTGGCTTTTTTGGGTCCATTGTATTTCCATATGAATTTTAGGATTATCTTGTCAATTTCTGCAAAACGTCAGCTGGAATTTTGATAGGAATTGTGTTGAATCTATAGCTCAGTTTGGGGAATATTGTCATCTTAACAATATTAAGTCTACCAATCCATTAACATGGAATGTCTTTCTTTTTATTAGGTCTTCTTTAATTTCTTACAGTGATTTTTGTGGCTTTCAGTATATGTCTTGCACTTTTTTCTTTTTTTAATTTTAGGCTGAGTTGGGTATTAGTTGTGGCACGTGGGAGCTTTGTTGCGGCATGTGGTATCTTTCGTTGCAGTGCATGGGCTTTTCTCTAGTTGCGACATGCAGGCTCTCTAGTTGTGGTGTGCAGGCTCCAGAGCGCATGGGCTCTGTAGTTGTGGTGCGCGGGCTTAGTTGCCCCATAGCATTTGGGATCTTAGTTCCCTGACCAGGAATCAAACCCATGTCCACTGCATTGGAAGGCAGATTCTTAACCACGGGACCACCAGGGGAGTCCCTGCACTTATTTTATTAAGGTTATTCCTAAGTATTTTATTCTTTTTGATGATATACTAAATGGAATGTTTTCATTTTCAGCTTGTTCATTGTATATAGAAACACAACTGATTTTTGTATATTGACCTTGTGTCTTGCAACTTTGTTCAACTCATTTATGAGCGCTAATAGTTTTTTTGTGGATTCCTTAGGATTTTTTATATATAAGATCATATCACCTTCAAATAGAAATAGTTTTACTTTTTCCTTTGTAATCTGAATGCCTTCTCTTTCTTTTTCTTGCCTAATTGCTGTGGCTAGAACCTCCAGTACAATGTTGAACAGAAGTGACAAGAGAAGACAAAAATCCTTGTTTTGTTTCTGATCTTTGAGGGAAAGTATTCAATCTTTCACCTTTAAATGATGTTAGCTGTGTTTTTTTTCATAGATGCCCTTTACCAGGTTGAAGAAGTTCCCTTCTATTCCTAGTTTTTTGAGTGTTTTGGTTTTTTTAAAATCATATAAGGGTGTTGGATTTTTTTTTTTTTTTAATTGGCATTGGGTCTTTGTTGCTGCGCACAGGCTTTCTCTAATTGCGGCTAGTGGGGGCTACTCTTCGTTGTGGTGCGTGGGCTTCTCATCGCAGTGTCTTCTCCTGTTGCAGAGCACGGACTCTAGGCATGCGGGCTTCAGTAGTTGTGGCACATGGGCTTAGTTGCTCCGCGGCATGTGGGATCTTCCCGGACCCCAGGGCTCGAACCTAAGTCCCCTGCATTGGCACGCAGATTCTTAACCACTGTGCCACCAGGGAAGCCCCAGGGTGTTGGATTTTGTCAAGTGCTTTTTCTGAGTCTATTGAGATGAACATGTAATTTTTGTCCTTTTTCCTATTGATATGGTGTATTACAGTAATTGATTTTCAGTTGTTAGACCAACCTTTATTCCTGGGATAAATCACATAGTTATGGTAGCTAGTCCTCTTTATATGCTGTTAGATTTAGTCTGCTTGTATTTTATTGAAGACTTTTCCATCTATATTCTTGAGGCATACTGGTCTTTAGTTTTCTTATGATATCTTTGGTTTGGGTATTAGGCTAACATTGGCTCATAGGATGAATTGGGAAATGTTCTTTCCTCTTCCGCTTTTTGGAAGAGGTTTTAAAAGAATTAGTGTTAATTTATTAAATGTTTGTTAATTTACCAGTGAAGTCACCTGGACTTGTCTTTATGGGAATTTTTTTGATTACTTTTTCAGTCTCTTTATTTGTCATAGGTCTTTTTAGATTTTCTATTTCTTCTTGAGTCAGTCTTGCTACTTTGTGTCTTTCTAGAAATTTGTCCATTTCAACTAGATTATCTAGTTTTTTGGCAATTTTTCATAATATTCCCGTGAAACCATTTTTACTTTGGTAAAGGTAATAGTGATGTCTTCTCTTTCAGTCTTGAGTTTAGGATTCTGAATGTTTTCTCTTGGTCAGTCTAGCTAATGGTGTGTCAATTTTGTCGGTCTTTTTGAAGAACCAACTTTTGGTTTTATTGATATTTTTTTCCCTGTTGTTTTTCCATTCTCTGTTTTATTTATCTCTAGTCTGATATTTATTATTTCTTTCCATCTACTTGTTTTAGGTTTAATTTGCTCTTCTTTTTCTAGTTTCTCAGGGTAGAAAGTTAGGTTATTGATTTTAAAATCTTTCTTCATTTAGGTGTTTATGGCTACTTCTGAGCACTGCTTAAGCTGTATCTCATAAAGTTTTGGTATATTGTTTTCCTTTTCATTCATCTCCAAGTATTTTTCTTATTTCCCTTGTGACGTCTTCTATAACTCATTGGCTACTTAGGAATGTCTTTTGTGTTTTATCTGTCATATTTATTAAATACTTATTGTGTACTAAGGTAAAATATGACAGAGTCCTTGGTGCTTACTTTCTAAAAATCATGACCTTTAGCTTTAGCTTATCTCAAAGTGTTAAAAACAGATAGTTAACCGAAAAGTAGGACCTTCATTCTTACTTTAACGTTTTTAACATATAATGAAGACAGACTTAGAATTGCAGAGGCCCTGCTGAAATCTAACATCTCTAATATCCTACCTTTGTGAAATAAGTTCCCTGTGCAGGGCAAGACAAAATCAGTGGCTGGCAGGTTGCTTTTCTTGGTGGTGTGGGTTAGGGAGACAGGCCTTGTGAGTGTTTCCCTTAGGACCTTTTCTCTGCAGCTCAAATGTGTTTTGGGGAGGAAGAGGAGGTAAAATGGATAGCCGATAAAGAGGTACCATGTTACAATGACAGCTATTTAAATTTTCACGTGGCCCTATGTCGGTAGAAATAAAACTACAACAGAAAAGAAGTTAAATTGGGGGGTTATTTTCGTAGTTTTCTTCTTGGCGTTTGTGTTGGTGCGTAAAAATCAGTACTTTTATTTAGCCACATTAATGTGCTTCCTCACAGAATAAGAGAGAGCAAGGGGACAATGTGGTTATCACTGAGTTTGTGAAAATTCTAAGAAACATTGGTAAGACTAATTTTTGGCTCAGACATATTTAAGGAATTTGTGGGGTTGATTTCAGTTTTAGTTTCTGGTTCCTCATTTCTTTTCTTTCTTTTAAAATACAGCATGTATTTCTTTTTTTTTAATTAACTAATTAATGTATTTTGGCTGCGCTGAGTCTTAGTTGCGGCATGCAGGATCTTTAGTTGTGGCATGCGAACTCTTAGTTGTGGCATGCATGTGGGATCTAGTGCCCTGACCAGGGATCAAACCTGGGCCCCCTGCATTGGGAGTGTGGAGTCTTAGCCACTGGACTACCAGGGAAGTCCCCTGGTTCCTCATTTCTTATTAACTTCCCTTATCCGTTCCCCAATCTTTATGGCTTATGAAATATGTAAAGTTCAGTTGTTAAGGCAACTAGTATACTAACCTATATTTGTATAATACCCTTTTTTTTCTAAAAAAGTGCTTTCATACATTATTTTACTTAAGATTTATAATAATCCTGTGATGTGTTTCACTCTCTTGAAAACTGGCATGCTAATCAGATTTTAGCTGACACCAAAAGCCAATAATTCAGTCTATTACTGAGGAAAAATTAAGCTAGAGAAGTGGTGGTTATGTGGTCTTAAATATAATTTTACAGATGACATAAAATGCAGGAACCCTGATTCATTTACTGTGCCTTTCTAATTTAAAAAAAGGAATAAAATAGTTCCAGTTTAAATATTTTGCTACCATGAAAACTAAACAAAGGGCTATACCTTTTGTTTGATTTTTATGACTATGCTAGGTTTGTGTAAAAAATCAGTGAAGTCTGTGCAGTACACTGTGTCCTCTTGCTGGCTTCTCAAAGGCAGCCATTCCTGAATTCCATTCCTGAATTAATTAAAAACAGCAATATATAAGGTATTGGATTATAGTGAGTGGTATGTGACTGATAACTCATTTTACTACATAAAGAATAGATGTGATTACCATTTATTTCACTATAGACATGATTTTAGGCTATAAATATATTGCTTTTTAAAGACTGTCAATAGCAAATACACTTTGTTTTAATCTAGGGTGATTTCAAAATACTTTATTGAAATTGTGCAGTTGATATAATATAGGCATAATTTAAAATTTAGCCCATAGTAATATTTGGATCAACTAGTTATCCTTCAAGTGCTAATCATATATTTGATTTTGAAAAAAAGTTTCCTGAGGTATATATTATTATATTGGAATCAAAATGTGATGAGACAGAATAGGAAAGCTTTGAAAGACCAGTTTTTGAAAAGTTAAAACTCATTTGGGAGCAGTACTGAAGCAGCTAGGTTTTAGGATGGTAGTGGAAAGGATTTTCTTCCAGAGCCTCAGAGTATTCAGGCTCATTTCAGAGCCACCCTATAAAATGCTAGATGCAGTGGTTCGCCGCCTTGTTATGACAGTTTCTGGTAAATGTAGCTGATTAACATTTGAAGTTTGGTTTTCCTGACCCAACCATGATACCAAGTAAAGATCTGATCTTTATAGGGTACTGGGCATTGTTGGTTTATGGTATTAATAGTGATTCCAAACACACAAACAAATTAGAGTTTTTATATCCAAATGGAGATTGATCCTTTTAGTTTTGTTACCTGGTAAGACTTCTGCATTTATTCCAATGATTTGCCAGTGTTTGAGTTTTGCATCTTCTCTTTTAGAATTGCCTTTAAAGCCTCAACAATATTCCTTTCAGTACACTAAAGTAGTGACATTTTTATTCTCTGAGGGTAATTTTCAGAAAGACCTAGACATCATTTGGAGCCTCGTCAGATAAACAAAGCGGACCATCAGATTGGGAATTTAAAGAATAATGTATCATTCGAAAGTATTACGGCGAAAGTAATATTGTGTTGTGGCTTGTAAGAAACTGGCTCCAAAAGCAGTTTCCAAGAAAGCTTATTCATTGGAATAAATTTACCCCTTTCAAAGTGACTCCTTTAAAGGAAATTCATTTGATGTATAAGTTCAGTTTCATGTATTTAAAATTCATCATCTTTATCTCATAGTTACATCTTATATAAGAACTTGGGGAGGTTCCAAAGCTAAACAGTGAAGAACATTAAATTACTCTGGCAGTCACCAAAAAACTGTGCCTATGCAGATAAATGAATAACAGGGATATTGAGAGGATGTCTATGACACCAGAGGGAGCAGGTAGAAATCTCCTGAGACAGTCTAGGGTTATAATTATAGACTTGTAAAGGCAGGAGACAATTATCCTGAAGATTTCAGGGACTTCTGTGTGTTCCCTTGGGCTCAACAAATTTGAAGAGGGAATTGATAGCCAAATTGTTTAGGATTCTTATATATTTATTTATACACATAATTTTGTATACAAATTTTATGTTTTTCTAATTGTAAATATTTAAAAATCATAAAAAATATAGATGAGAAAAAAGCTTTTTATAATCACACCTATCAGAGAAATCCTGACTTTTTTTTTAATAGATCTTTATTGGAGTATAATTGCTTCCCAAGACCGAGTTAGTTTCTGTTGCACAACAAAGCGAATCAGCCATACGCATACACATGTCCCCATATCCCCTCCCTCTTGAGCCTCCCTCCCATCCTTCCTATCCCACCCCTCTAGGTCATGGCAAAGCACCGAGCTGATCTCCCTGTGCTATGCTGCTGCTTCCCACCAGCCAGCTATTTTACATTCGGTAGTGTATATGTCAATGCTGCTCTCACTTCGCCCTCCCACCCCATGCCATCAAGTCCATTCTCTATGTCTACCTCTTTATTCCTGCCCTGCAACTAGGTTCATCAGTACCACTCTTTTTTTTTTCTTTTTTTTAGATTCTATATATATGTGTTAGCGTACGGTATTTGTTTTTCTCTTTCTGACTTACTTCACTCTGTATGACAGACTCTAGGTCCATCCACCTCACTACAAATAACTCAGTTTCATTTATTTTTCTGGCTGAGTAATATTCCATTATATATATGTGCCACATCTTCTTCATCCATTCATCTGTTGATGGACATCTAGGTTGGTTCCATATCCTGGCTATTGTAAATAGTGCTGCAGTGAACATTGTGGTGCATGTCTCTTTTTGAATTATGGTTTTCTCAGAGTATATGCTGGGTGGAATTGCTGGGGGTGGAATTGCTGGGTCATATGATAGTTCTATTTTTAGTTTTTAAGGAACCTCCATACTGTTCTCCACAGTGGCTGTATCAATTTACATTCCCACCAACAGTGTAGGAGGGTTCCCTTTTCACCACACCCTTTCCAGCATTTATTGTTTCTAGCTTTTTTGATAATGGCCATTCTGACCGGCGTGAGGTGATACCTCATTGTAGTTTTGAGTTGCATTTCTCTAATAATTAGTGATGTATTTTTTAATTTCTTCAGTGATCTCTTGGTTATTTAGTATCAGTTAGATCTGTCTGGTCTGTTGTGTCATTTAAAGCTTGTGTTTCCGTATTTATTTTCTGTTAGGATGATCTGTCCATTGGTGTAAGTGGGGTTTTAAAGTCCCCTCCTGTTATTGTGTTACTGTCAGTTTCTCCTTTCATGGTTGTTAGCATTTGCCTTATGTATTGGGGTGCTCCTGTGTTGAGTGCATAGACATTTATAATTGTTATATCTTCTTCTTGGATTGATCCTTTGACCATTATGTAGTGTCCCTCCTTATCTCTTGTAACAGTCTTTTTTAAAGTCTATTTTATCTGATACGAGTATTGCTACTCCAGCTTTCTTTTGATTTCCATTTGCATGGAATGTCTTTTTCCAACCGTTCACTTTCAGTGTGTATGTGTCCCTAGGTCTGAAGTGGGTCTCTTGTAGACAGCATATATATAGGTCTTGTTTTTGTATCCATTCAGCCAGTCTGTGTCTTTTGGTTGGGGCATTTAATCCATTTACATTCAAGGTTATTATTGATATGTATGTTCCTATTACCATTTACTTAATTGTTTTGGGTTTGTTTTTGTGGGTCTTTTACTTCTCTTGTGTTTCCTGCTTAGAGAAGTTTCTTTAGCATTTGCTGTAAAGCTGGTTTGGTGGTGCTGAATTCTCTTAGCTTTTGCTTGTCTGAAAAGCTTTTGACTTCTCCATCGAATCTGAATGCGATCCTTGCTGGGTAGAGTAATCTTGGTTGTAGATTTTTCTCTTTCATCACTTTAAGTATATCCTGCCACTCCCTTCTGGCCTGTAGAGTTTCCACTGAAAAATCAGCTGATAACCTTATGGGGATTCCTTTGTATGTTATTTTTTGTTTTTCCCTTGCAGCTTTTAATATTTTTTCTTTGAATTTAATTTTTGTTAGTGCAATTAATTTGTGTCTTGGTATATTTTTCCTTGGGTTTATCCTTTATGGGACTCTCTGTACTTCCTGGACTTGGGTGACCATTTCCTTTCCCATGTTACGGAAGTTTTCAACTATAATCTCTTCAAACGTTTTCTCAGACCCTTTCTTTTTCTCTTCTTCTTCCAGGACCCCTATAATTCGAATGTTGGTGCATTTAGTGTTATCCCAGAGGTCTCTGAGACTGTCTTCAATTCTTTTCATTCTTTTTTCTTTATTCTGCTCCTCAGCAGTTATTTCTACCATTTTGTCTTCCAGCTCATTTATTCGTTCTTCTGCCTCAGTTATTCTGTTATTGATTCCTTCTAGTGCATTTTTCATTTCAGTTATTGTGTTGCTCATCTGTGTTTGTTCTTTAGTTCTTCTAGATCTTTGTTAAACATTTCTTGTATTTTCTCAATCTGTGCTTCCATTCTATTTCCGAGATTCTGGATCATCTTTACTATCATTACTCTGAATTTTTTTTCAGGTAGATTGCCTATTTCCTCTTCATTTATTTGGTCTTGTAGGTTTTTACCTTGCTCCTTCATCTGTGACATATTTTTGTGCCATCTCATTATTATTATTTTTTTAATGTGTGGAATTGTGTTCTTGTCTTACTGGTTGTTTGGCCTGAGGCTTCCAACACTGGAGCTTGTAGGCTATTGGGTAGAGCTGGGTCTTGGTGCTGAGATAAGGAACTCTGTGAGACCTCACTCCAGTGCTGGGGTCTGAGGTTCTCTGTTAGTTGTCTATTAGTTCCTGGGGTCTGAGGTTCTCTGTTAGTCTAGTGGTTCGGATTCGGAGCTCCCACCGCAGGAGCTTCCCCCCGACCCTGGGCTGGCGAATCAAGGACCCACAAGCCATGTGGGGTGGCAAGAAAAAAAAAAGGAGAAAAATAATAAAGTAAAAAATAAAATTAGACGAAGAAACTAACAAATATGTTAGAAAGAATGTAAAAATATAGGTATGTCAACAACCGGAAGGTATATCAGTACCACAATAGTAACAGAGGGAAAGGAAAAAAAAGGGAGGGCGGGGGAAGGCCTTGGCTGTGGAGGGCGGGGCCTAAACAAGGGCGAGTTTTGGGCAGTGGGCGGGGCCAATGCTCAGGACCCACAGGGCTGGAAAAGGCCCTGGGTGCTGTTGGGGGTGGGGCTTAGGCTCAAGGAACAGAAGGGGCACAGGCATGCCCCCCACCGCAGTCTCAGAG
The DNA here is from genome assembly GCF_003676395.1 of Aethalodelphis obliquidens. NCBI lineage: Eukaryota > Metazoa > Chordata > Mammalia > Artiodactyla > Delphinidae > Aethalodelphis > Aethalodelphis obliquidens. Next base: position 18,510,409 of record NW_020837980.1, on the reverse strand, counting down.
GGCACGGGACCTCACCTGGGAGCCCAGCAGGCTCCCTGCATCTGAGTGGGCTGGGTGATGGCCCTCCACTCCTCTCCTGCTCTTCTTGGAAGAGTCCCTCCCACCTGCCTCTTCTGATTTCCCTGGCCTCAGGGGAGCTGATCCTGTCTGGCCTCCACTTCTCCTACCCCCTTCGGTCCCCCTACGTCCTACCGGTTCACTTTGGGTTTCCTCCCATCTCCTCGGGGGTCAGAGTTCCCCCACCAGTGGCCGTCAGGCACCCTAGTTGTGGGGAGACGCTAACTCCACGTCTTCCCACACTGCCATCTTGATTCCTCCCCGCCACTGACCTTTTACGATCCTTTCTTCTATGTGTTGTTTTATAAGATTGAGATCATACTGAACTTAATTTTCAATATTTTGTCTTACTTATTAAGTCAATAAAAATTCTATGTGAACAAAATATTTAATGGCAGTCTTTTAGTTTTTTACTATCTAGCTACACATGGTTCATAAAGTTTACTGTTAAGCTCTGTATAGAACAAGTTTATTATTGAAGAAATAATGAAAACTTATACTATTTCTTCTCTCACATTCATGGTATCAAAAGTATCAGAAAAAGAAATTATGAAGCAAAGAATCATAAGGCATTTGATGGGATTATGCTTTCTTAGTGCCACAGACTCCATTTATTGGTTATTTGTAAATGTTTTCCTTGCTAATATACAGCCGCAGTCACTTTCCTAGACCCAGAACTAGGAAAAAAATTAACTGTTTCTCTCTCTTGCTGAAGGTGGTTGGAGGTAAAGTGAAGAAGCCCGGCAAACGTGGTCGAAAGCCAGCCAAAATTGACTTGAAGGCAAAACTCGAGAGGAGCCGGCAGAGTGCAAGAGAATGCCGGGCCCGAAAAAAACTGAGATATCAGTATTTGGAAGAGTTGGTATCCAGTCGGGAAAGAGCCATTTGTGCCCTCAGAGAGGAACTGGAAATGGTAAGAAAGTCTGTCAATAAACGCATGAAACAATCAACCTAAGCTATATTAAAACATGAAGATACCAGTTTTTAGCTATCCAGTTGACGAACGTGGGACAGCACATTCATCTGTTAGCCAGCACATAGGCAAATAAGCATCTTCATACATTGCTGGTGGGAGTGGAAAGTGACTGTTTCTTTAAGGGATTGTTTATGACAGGAAAAAAAAATCGAAAATAACCAAAATGTTCAGCAGTAGGGGATTGGTTAAATTATACTACATTCATGTGTTGGACTGCTTTGTAGGCCATGAAAATCACAGTGCACATGTATGTTTACTGATGTAAAAAGACACTTACAAGATATTGCTAAGTGGAAAAAGCAGTGCAACGGTATGTAGTAATATGCATAGTATGATACTATTTGGCCTGGTTTTATTCATTCATTCATTCAGACTTCAGGTAGTAGCTGTAGACATATACAAGAGAATAGGTAAAAGGGAATAGAAACCCCATTAGTACTGTGAGCTCAGGGGAGGGGGTGACAGGTTGGAAAAGAGAGAGATAATGCTAACATGATCATTACAAAACTGGGACAGGCTACCCCCAGCTTTTTAGAAGGTAAGAGAATTAAGTCGGGTCATGAAGAGAGTCCAAATGTACACTATTCAGTAGACTTTTTTTTAATACGTTGAATTGGACTTGTAAATTATTTTTCACCTTCTGCACTGTAAGCCACTGGAGGACATAATCTTTGGACTGATTAATCTTTTATACCCCCAAAGTCCATAGTACACACTCTGGTAGAAAGTAGATGTTTAGTGAATATTTATGAAATAGAGAAAGGAAATTACAAAATTATTTATTTTAGGAGTAGAAATAATAATGTGACAGTCAGCAAAAAGAGATGAATTCTAATGAATGGCACTCCATGGGGAGATATTCTTTTAGCCAGAGGGCCCTTTTTAATCTGAGCACTACTCCAGCACATCACAAGAAGATTCAGCAGTAGTTTTTCACCCTCTTCTGAAGATAGCAGGCCTCATCCATGTCCTAGGTTATAAACAGGAATACAACAGAAGGTGGGATTCCCAGCAGTCAATTTGACCTCTAGTTATGGGAGTTCTTATGTCTAGGATTTCCACCTGTGGTTGCTGAACTCTGACTAGTAAAATTTTATTTAAATATATTTTACATATTTCAGTACAAGCAGTGGTGCATGGCAATGGACCAAGGGAAAATCCCTTCTGAAATAAAGGCCCTACTCACTGGAGAAGAGCAGAACAAATCTCAGCAGAACTCAAGCAGGCACCTGAAAGCTGGGAAGACAGACGCTAACAGCAATTCCTGTGAGTACAGTACATGGGAGAGTTTATCTTTCGAAGAGTGACTTAAAGTAGGCTTTCTGTTGACCACTTTCCTTGCTGTGTCTTCAAATAAAATAAAATGTTGATGTCATTTGTAATACACTAATAAGCAAGTGAACTGGCGTTAGATTCTAAATATTGAAATGCGTTATACATGGGGTCTATAAAGAGCAACTGATAAATTCATGGGAAAATTTTAAAGTAGACTCAGTCAATAAGTGAGAGTGTACCAGTCTAGTTATTGTTTTGGCCGCACTGCACGGCTTGCGGGATCTTAGTTCCCCGACCAGGGATTGAACCTGCACCCTCGGCAGTGAAAGCGCCAAGTCCTAACCCCTGGACTGCCAGGGAATTCCCTAGTTACTGTTAATAATAACAATACCTTTGATTTTGATTTACAAAGTATTTTCACTTATGTTTATCGTAATTATTTCCTCCAGTAATTGTGTGAAGTATAATTGTACTTTTTATTTTATAGATGAAGAAATAGCACAGGTGCTGTTTGGTAAGGTGCCCAAGGTCACACAGCTATAATGGTAGAACCTGTCCTCACCTAGTTCAGGCTCTATCTAGTACAGTAGCCCATCACCTGTAAGGATTTTTTTTTAATTAAGGAGAAATTCACATAACAAAATTAATCATTTTAAAGTCACAATTCAGAGGAATTTAGTACGTTCACAGTGTTGTACAACTACCACCTCCGTCTGGTTAGAAAACATTTTATCACCCCAAAAGAAAACTCCAAATGCATTAGCAGGTTGCTCGCTGTTACCCCCTCCCTCCAGCCCCTGTTAACTATGAATCTGCATTCTGTCTCTATGGATTTACCTCCTCTGCATATTTCGTATAAATGGAATCACACTGTGTGACTTTCTGTGTCTGGCTTCTTTGACCTAGCATAATGTTTTCCAGGTTCATCCACCTTGTAGCATGTATCAGTACTTCATTCCATTTTATGACTGCATAATATTCCATTGTATATGTATACCACAATTTGTTATCCATTTATCCACTGATGGATATCTGTTTCTACCTTTTGCTATTGTGAACAGTGCTACTATAAACATGCATGTACAAGTATGTATTTGAGTACCTGTTTTCAGTTGTTTTGGGTATATACCTAGAAGTGGAATTGCCGGGTCATATGGTAATTCTATATTTAACTTTTATTTATTTTTTAAAATATTTATTTATTTATTTTTATTTCGGCTATGCCGGGTCTTAGTTGCGGCATGCTGACTTCTTAGTTTCATCATGTATGTGGGATCTAGTTCCCTGACCAGGGATCAAACCCAGGCCCGCTGCATTGGGAGCACGGAGTCCTACCCACTCGACCACCAGGGAAGTGCCTATATTTAACTCTTAGAGGAACCAAAAATTGTTTTCCACAGTGGCTGAAATATTTTACATTACCACCATAGTATATGAAGTTTCCCATTTCTCTGTGTCTTGTCAACACTTTTTATTTTCCATTTTTGAAAACTGTAGCCTTCCTAGTGAAGTGGCATCTGATTGTGGTTTTGATTTACATTTCCCTAATGACTGATGACATTGAGCAACTTTTCATGTGCTTGTTGGCCATTTGTATGTCTTCTTTGAAAAAATGTCTCTTTATGTCCCTTGCCCGTGTTTTAATTGTCTTTCATTATGTTGTTGAATTGTAAGAGTTCTTTATATATTCTGGATTCTAGACCTTTATCAGATATATGATTACACATATTTCTCCCATTCTGTAGGTTTTTTCGCTTTCTTGATAGTATCCTTTGGTGTACAAAAGACTTTAATTTTGAGGAAGACCATTTTTAATTTTGTTGTTCATGCTTTGGGTACCATATCTAACAATCCATTGCCAAATCGAAGGTCATGAAGATTTGCCCTGTGTTGTCTCCTAAGAGTTTTATGGTTTTAGGCCTTATATTTAGATCATTGATCTATTGAGTTAATTTTTCTATATGGTGAGAGATAGAAGTCCAGCTTAATTCTTTTGCATGTGAATATACAGTTGTCTCAGCACCATTTGTTGGACAGACTGTTAAGGTTTTAGAATGAAGATGCCATATGTTGATTTCTTCATCATTGTGATTGCTTTGGGAGCACTTGAAAATAGTTATAAGGAAATGTTACAAACTTTTTATCTTTTAAAAAATTTTTTATAAAACTGAAGGATTGGCTTTTTATAGCTGTTATTAGATGAGGTAACATTTGCCTTAATCTAAATTCAATTAATGAAAAAAAGCCAAAACAGTTCAGTTTTCTTTCAGTCTGTATTTGAAAATAGCCTTCCCGTAGATACTAAATTAAAAAAAAAAAAGCATGCATTTTAAAACAGATTAACCGAACTTCATTGACTTTAAAAGCATTCTTGAGACTTCCCTGTGCCTGGTGGTGCAGTGGTTAAGAATCCACCTGCCAGTGCAGGGGACACTGGTTCGAGCCCTGGTCCGGGAAGATCCCACATGCCACGGAGTAACTAAGCCCGTGCGCCACAACTACTGAGCCTGCGTGCCACTACTGAAGCCCACGCACCTGGAGCCCATGCTCCGCAACAAGAGAAGCCACTGAGATGAGTAGCCTGTGTACTGCAAGGAAGAGTAGGCCCCGCTCACCGCAACTAGAGAAAGCCCGCGCATAGCAACGAAGACCCAAGGCAGCCCCAAATAAATAAATAAATAAATAAATATATTAAAAAAAAAAAAAAAAGCATTCTTACATTGGTAACTTTATTTTTCAGGGTGAAGAGCATATAAAATGATGAGTCAGTGATTGAAGCCAATATTCTGATTCTTATTGGAGGATGAATAGGCAAGATTGTACTTCTTGGCTCCATTTACTACCTACTGCTCAGTCATCTCTGTAAATTTGCAATTTCTACCAAAATGTGTGATCATAGATCTCAAAGGATTTTGCTTTAGTTTTCAACACTTAGAAAATTTACAGACATTCAGACCTGTTCTGGTTGGTATTGCCACCCATGGCATTTAACATGTTGCAATGCTTGAAAGTACAGTAGAGAGAAGGAGTGAAGATTATATTTTTTGCACTTCAATTCCACATTGCTTTATTGGTTAATTTATATTCTTTCCATGTAATTCATGTAATTGTATGTGTATGTGTGTTTAGGTGTCACTTCCTTTCATGTTTTTGATTGCCCTACAAAGAGAAACCAAATGGGCTGATTACTGACTATAAGTTCTCAGCCTTTATGGACCTAATCTTATTCCTTTATATTTACTTGAGTAATGTTTATTTTCTGCATGAACCATTTCTCCTGTGAGCCATTCCAGCATAAGCTGTGAATATGTATTAACAAATTTATACATTTCTATTTTTATAATCCATAATGATATGCCCGTTTTAAATAATGTACACATTAACAAAATCCATCAAGGAAGCCCTTAAGATAGCCTCTATTTAAAACTTTTGTTGCTGTCTTTTCTAACTGTATTTATACAGGTTTGCTAGGGCCTAATCTGTACTTGGAGAATAATTAGTCAAACTTTATTTTTAAATAAGAAGTAACCTGTTAGGCATTTCAGTAACATACATCGTCTTGACAACCCATACAGTGTGTTTCTATTGTATGTCTATATATGTATATGGGGAGGGCAGGAGTGAATGTTCACACACATTTCGTTTTGTAATCACCTAATTTGGAGAATTTTTCTAAAGAAAATAGGATGAAATTAGCTGCTGAGATGGAGTTTCTGCCTCAAGAGATCTGGAACGAAATGAGGGACACATTGCTGGTGGATCTAATGGCGGTAGCCATAACCAGAACACTTAGCTTCTTCCCTGATTTGAGTTTCCTTATGAATGTATTCTGAGCCAGAGAGAAACACACTGTGGGTGTGCATCCGATTCAGCCCTGGCCATGCCTCCACTCTGGAGTGAAGCACTGAAGCAGAGTCGCCAGGGGGCCTGGCAGGAGGGGCAGAAGGCAGAGGAGTTCCCTCCAGTTCCCACCACAACTACCTTTGCTTTCTTCCTGGCTACCAAATGGAGTGATGGTTGAGGAGTTACACTCAATATGATACACTCAGATCTGGGAATCTTTTGATGTCCCCACTGGGACACTTTAACACTCTCTCTTCTCTTTCCCATCCTTAAATCAGGAGTTGTGTTCTCTGTTGCTGCTAAATTGTAATTGCTCTTTGCTCTAATGAAGCAAACATTTGGCTTCCAAACAATATGTGTTTTCTTGCGAAGTAGTTTAAGAGGAGGCATCATAGTCTAGCTTGACTGTGAGGGGGAACATGAGATGGACCACATAGTTTCAGGTGATGAGGTACCTCCCTCCTTCTCTGAGGCCATGCATTTGAATTAAGTGCTTCCCCTAAGCCTGAGTTCCTGAAGATCTCTTGTGCTTAGGTTACAGACTCAGATCTCTAGTCTAGTACTGTGTGACAACTGATATACCACTAGCCCAGTCTGTTGGGCCTCTCTGTGTTTTGGAGGACTGGGGGTTTAAGGGTATTTAATGTCTTTTTAGGATCACAAATATAGATAGATTAAAGATTGTTAATATTCAGGCCTTCAGAATTTAAGTTTTTTAAATATAGTGTTCAGATTGTAATGGGTATGTTTTTGCCATCTGGTCTACTCAAATGTATATTTTTATTTTGCAAAACAGCCCAAGACTTACTCTACGTTGCTTTGTTCAGTACCTTTTGAATTCCCCAAAAGAGTTGTTTTCAAAACAAACATTCCAAATGAATGTGGCTCTTCAATGGAATGTCCCCATTGTGCTTGAAGTGTTTCTTCTCTGGTTGTGACTTTAAATTTTAGGCTCATTTGAGCTACTCCCCTTCCCTTCAGTATCTTTACAAGAGCAGTGACTTTGTCCTCAGGTAGCCGATATGTAATTTTGGGTGAAAGTAAATTACAGTTTATTTCAGTTTAATCCTAAACCTATCTATTTGGTATTTTGGAGTAGATCAAACCGAGAGAAAAATTCTTGGTCTTAAAAAGGAGTGTTCTGATTGCTCTGGGTGTTGTGCTGGTTGCACGCTTTGGCCACTTGAAGCATGTTAATAAACGTCACTGATTAAAACAGCTGGAGCATTTCTTGCCCCATTCCAGTTAAGGAGCAGCATGCTGAAATCCTAGCATCTCTCACTCACCTATAAGGACAACATACCGGCTGAGAGAGAACAGAAGCGGGTGGAAGAGTCAGCGAGCTCAGTCCCCCTTCATCTGTTCTGCTGTTCTCCTTGCTCTCTGAGTACACAGAGTAATATTTCCTTTTTCCTTTTCCCAAAGAAAGGAAGGTAAGGGGGAAAATAAATTTACGTATTTAGACCAGTCATATTCTGTTGTTAATTTAGCATAGATCCGTTGTATATTAGAGCAACTGAGTATAATATGAAATAAGTTTGACTAGATCAAATTTTAGGATATAGTTGAAGTTCTTAAATTTTTTTCTATTGTATCTAAAATCTTTCTAATGTATCTAAATCAGGATCTTTCATGCTGCAGCAAATTCATATCACTGTTTACCAGCTGACTGACAGCATTTATCAGCATCACCATTTAGCATTTTATTTTATCATCTTTGAATTGGTAGGCTTGATTTGGATTGTTCCAAAAAGCATAGGTTTAAACTGGACTTAGTTAAAATAAAGGCAAATAAAATTTAAAAATGTAAATGCGATGTTGCACAAGAAATCAGTTGCACATTATCAATTACATTTTTAGTTTTAAAAGAGAGGAAAATTACTACTAAATCACATGGTATTTTGGGGCATTGAAGGAATTTTTCTTTCTCTGAAGAGCATTGTACAATTATATTTTTATGAAAAATAAAATATCTTCACTGGAGCCATTTCAGGTTGTCTGTTTCACAACACTGAAGTATGTCTGTATAAGCATAGTAAAAAGAGTATGAGATTTAGGCAGAACTGGTCTTGAATCCATTTTTTGCGTCACCTTGAATTATGTACTCTCTCGGCTTATTTCCTCATATGTAAGAAAGTGGGAGGATAATTTCCAGAGTAATTGGTAGGCTAAATAGAGTTATGAGAAGCTACTTCTTAAGTAGTACAGAATTATGTTAAATTTTAAATATTCATGTGTGCCTGGGTTTGACTATTAAGATTTAAATCACTAACGATAAATATATTTAATGGTCTGGAATCTAAACATGTAGTATTGCAGGCCTCATGTTTCTGAAGTCTTTTTAGCTATATCATTATGTCTATCCCTGGAATGGTGTATAGTTGCGGGCTCTTCTTAGCAATAATAGCCTTCTATTAACTAGATTAATTTTAAGAAGTTAATGTTCCACCTGGCAGTAATCCTATCATCTGGATAAAGCAGGTTTTCAGGCTGCTAGGTAACCTGGCTCACTTTTCCCTTATTCCATCCATTTTACTTAATTACACAGTATCATGAATCGAAGCGGGACTGCTGTGTGAGGTTGTGCTGAATGTGCATTGCACAGAGGCACCCAGTTGAGGAGGCCTAAAATCGACCTCACGTTCCTTTCAACAAGCCACGTGAGGAGGAAAGGGTGCCTGCCATTGCTCACCGGGTCACACGTATGGTGCAGGTCTGCCCGGAGAGGAGCCTTTCTTAATCCCTCTACCTGGAGGGTGCCTTTCATAAAACGTGCAAAACGACAGTGTGCTGCAGCTGGTATATTGCTGGCCCCAGAAGAAAGCCAATCATGTGCATCTATCCCAACTCCATGCTGAGTGACATCAGATTGGTAGCTTTTAATCAGCAGTGATGGGAGTACTGACACCACAGAAATCAGTAAATGCTACCAATCAGGGATTTCCCTCCCCTGCCAGAGAGTTGGTTTCCAGCCGACCACTGTAAAGGCCTGGTGTAGGCCAGCATGGCCCTGACCCGAGCAGCCACATTTGAGGCCCCACGTATCTGACTGGAGGACACATGGAGCTGGAAGGACTCTTTGTAAGTCTCTAGGAAGTTTGGAGGCATCCATGTCAAATTCAGATTACTTCACAAGACAGATGGTGGTCGTGACTCAGAAACGGTTATGGGTTGCAGAGAACTACCCAGGTGAACTCTAGAAATAACTGGGAGGCAGATCAGCTGAATTCTTAAAGCAAGCCTTGGGGTCAGAGTGGGTACAACTAACTTACCTATTGCTTTGTGACACAGTGCTCCCAACACTCCCGGGCTGGGGGTTGGGCTGCAGTTGGACAGTCAGCTTTGGCTTACAGGCCATTTTGACTCTGCAGTTAGATAAGTATTTGAGCAGGAAAAATCTCCTGAGATCCAACAGAACCCAATTCAATCCTGCCATGCCTCAGCGCCCCTTTCCTGAGAGGCAAACAGTGCCTGACAAGCCCCAAACTTTACAGCCCCGAACCTGGTCAAGTCAGCAGGCTAGAAATGACGATGCCTGTGCCTCCACTAGGTAGCCTTGGATAACCCAGAACCAGCAGGCCAAAAGCCCACACTGAGTTCTGGGTTTTCCCACTTCAGTGGAATGAACACCATGCTTGCCGATACCACAGGAAAAGAAGGTATAGGGTTAATGACAAAAAGTAAATAGTAATGCCCCTCAAACCTCAGGCCCCTAAGGAAATGAATTCCAACAACAACCACGTGATCCTGCAAGCAGATGCTACCTCCACTGAACCTTCAGATGAGACCCTGACCCTAACCCTGTGACTGCAGCCTTGTGAATCAGAGGACACAGTTAAGCTGTATCCAGATTCCTGCTCACAGAAGTTATGAGATTTAAAAAAATGTGGGTTATTATAATCTGTCAAATTTGGGGGTAATATGCAATAATAGATAACTAATACAATTGTTCCATTTTTTTCCATGTGAAATATAGATTTCATATTCAACTTATAAAAATAAACTAGTTTAAAATATCTTCCAAATAATAACAAACAAAAAAATAACCATACTCCTTTTTGTCAGATCCCATATTCACCAAGCAACTTCCAGATTCCCAATTATTCCAAAATCAGTAAGAATGTGCCCTGAATAAGTCATCTAAGCATTCTGGTCATTGGAAAGGAATATATCCCCTTGAAAATCAATACACTGGCCTCTGGTTAATATACTTCAGTCTCCCGAATAAATGTGAGGGTGACTAGGGAGTGAAGAGTCAACCTTAGTCTGTGGGGTCAGTTCTGGGACAGGTGGAGCCAGGTTGGGATAATACCACTAAGATCACTAGCAGTTTCCCGAGGCCAGGTGATGAATGCCGCTGCACCCAGCCTGCGTGCATCCAGCCTGCAGGTGATCTTAGCTGCCAAAGGGCAAGGTCTCACTTTCACCTTCCACAAGGTGTGACAGCTCACATAAACCAAAAAACGGAAGCAGGTGCTATTGGAGATCTCTACCTAGTCTATGAAATTACATTGAGTTTTAATATGTGGCCTGTTCTAGTTGAGGGTTTCTTTAAACCACAAAACGGATAAATATAGGCAGTGTTTTTCCCCTTTGTCCTCCAAACAGTATACTCACATATCTTTTCTTAAAAAAACAAAAAAGCCATAAACCATTTAGCTGGTTTAAATTTTTCTTCAAAATAAACTTAAAAGTTCCTTACAATATTTGTGTTTGTAAGTTTGAGTCTGGATTTTCATTGTGTTTCTTTGCCCCTTCACTCCAATTATCAAATAGCTTTAAAAAAACAAAAAACAAAAGAAAAACTATCTTGACTTCAATTTCACTTGATTTCACTTAGATTTGTTTCGAGTTACAGTACAATTCACTTATGGTTCAACTGAAAATATATAATGGTTACATGTTTTTAGCTACAGAGTTGCCTACAATTAACTATGGCCAGGAGTGACTTAAGTCCCGTTTCACTGGTTTTTCTTATATTCGACTAGAATGGTTAAATTAACAGTTGAAACTGATTTCCCTCCATCAGTTCTTTCTACTGTATATGTGGAAATCGCAACACAAGAATGATGGTAAAAGGCTGCATTCTCAAGTGTTTTCATATCCTGAATTTAGACCATGCCTTCTTAATAGTTCAAAAAAATCCCCTTTGGAGTGAGTGAATAGAAGTAGCTCTGTCACCTACCTCCCATTCAAGTTCCTGTTCCCAGGTGTTCCTTCCCCCTGAGTCTGCAAAATATTAGCAGAACTAAAAAAGAAAGAAAAGAAAAAAAGCTAAAGAAGGAAAACGATGCCACAATTTGAGAATGGTATTAAAAAACTGTTTCTACTAGTTAGCACATAGCAGTAGGTGCTGAAGAACTTGAAAATGGAAAAATCCATTGGGTTAGCAACAACTAAATTCAAATAACAACAATAGAAAACCTTTTTTGAGGGCTTCCCATGTGTTTGGTAATGCACTGAATGAATGATTTACATGGGTCTGGGCTCATTTTATTACAATCCTATAAGGTGGTATGATAGTCTTACATGTCAGCTACGGTAGAATACCAAGTTATTTAATCAACACTAACCTAGATGTTGCAGTGAAGGTATTTTGTAGATGTGCTCAACAGCTACAACCAACTGACTTTAAGATTATCCTTGATAATATGGTTATCTACTCGGTTAAAGGCCTTAAGAGCAAACAAAAATGAGGTTTCCCTAAGAAGAAATTCTGCCTCAAGACTGTAGCATCAAATCCTGCCTGCTGGCCTGCCCTAGATTTCAAACTGAAGACTGCAGCAACTACCTGAGTTTCCAGCCTGCCACCCACCCTACAAACTTCAAGCTGGCTGACCCCCTTAATTGCAAGAACCAACTTCTTAAAATATTGTCATCTATCCACCTATATATCTGTCATCTATGTCCTATTGGTTCTGCTCTTCCTGGAGAACCCTAATACAGGTAGGCATGTTATTTTCCCCATTTTAAAAATAGAGAAGCTGGGGTTTGAGAATTTGCTGGTTAAACAGGTGGTAAGCAGAACCTGAGCTTCAACACAGAAGTTGATTCCAGAGCCCTTGAAAACAACCATCATACTTGTGATTAAGGAAAACTTTGCTGGCTGGAGGTGTCACTGGAGTCTTGTGCCCAGTTTTTACTAATTTTTAAAGGGTCATTCAAGTATATATAGTCCATCTACCTGGAGAATCAGCCCAGAATTTTAATGAGTCTGGACTGATGAATAGAGTATAAATCCATTCTTCTCAGACACTGTGCTCCCCACCCTCTCCACCATAAAACTCTTCACAGATCTTTTGCTGCCCAGGTATCCATGCCATGGTCCGCGTAGCACATTCAGGGTCCTACTAGCAGAATATAGTCTCCTAAAACAGAGCACTCTTTGGAAGGTATTGCAGGGAAGCAGAATAGAGAGGATTCATTCAGAATTCCCTTATAGTTTTCATTCCCCATATCTAGCTGTTGTGGGCAAACAGCTGAAACTGCTATATTGACTGTCTGCCACTGAAAACCAGATGATGTTCTCAAGCTTCCAGACCTGCATCATAACCCTGAAACCAGATACACACACCCAGCATTTCTGGGGGTCATTTTCCTGCAGAGTTAAAATCACACATTCTTCAAATTATAGGTGAATCCTAATTGTATAACTCAATTAGGGTTGATGAGAGTTTTTAAAAAGCAATACTTTTAAAGAGGCTTCTTCTAGTAAGTCAGACAGAAAAAGACAAATATCATATGATATCACTTACATGTGGAATCTAAGAATGATACAAATGAACACATTTACAAAACAGAAACAGACTCACAGACATAGAAAACAAATTTATGCTTACCAAAGGGGAAATGTGGGGAGGGATAAATTAGGAGTTTGGGATTAGCAGATGCAAACTACTATATACAAAACAGATAAACAACAAGGTCCTACTGTATAGCACAGGGAACTCTACTCAATATTCTGTAATAACCTATATGGGAAAAGAATCTGAAAAAGAATAGATATTTGTATATGTATAACTGATTCACTCTGCTGTACAGCAGAAACACAACATTGTAAATCTACTATACTCCAATATAAAATAAAAAATTAAAAAAAAAACAGAAATAGATTCACAGACATAGAAAACAAACTCATGGTTACCAAAGGGGAAAGGAGTGGGAGGGATAAATTAGGACTTTGGAATTAACAGATACACACTACTATATATAAAATAAATAAACAACAAGGACCTACTGTATAGCACAGGGAACTATATTCAATATCTTGTAATAACCTATTCGAGAATGGAAAAGAATCTAAAAAAGAATATATACTTTTACCTTCAGGTGTCCAGTTTACACCTGAAACTAACACAACATTATAAATCAACTATGCTTCAATTAAAAAAAATAATAAGGAGGCTTCTCCTGAGAAAGACAGAGCTTTTGAACAGAAGTGTTCAGTTGAGCAAACAATTCAGAATGGCCCAGACTGTAGGTAGGGGCTCAAAAAATTCAAGAGGGTCTGAGGGAAATGAGACGGGCCAAAAATATAACTGCCTACCTACCAGGAACACAGGAACATTTACTTTTAGGGAAAGTCTAGATTACACTGCTATGGAATCCATAAATTCTGAGAGTCAAATAATAAAAGGAGAAAAGAGAGAGGCCCTGGTAAGTGTGGGTGGCATAACTGCGTGTTTGGTGAGATGGGGTTTTTCGAAAATGCTACCATTTGTAAAATGGGTTTAAAATAATATTTTGACTAGTGATTTCATGTCTGTAAAGGGTATTAATTATTTTGGAATTCCCTCCTATGTTGAGATGCTTTGTGTTTTGAACACACTGATTAGTTAATCTGCAGCTGCTGCTCTGCGTGCTCAGCAATTTTCACTGTCTTGTTGCTATGCAACGAGGACTTTCCCCCAAATCGCCAGTGTGCCAGGCCCTGTGAAGAGCTGTTGGGGTCTGCCTACTGGCCACAGTGCCACCAAGCGGTCGTTCTGCAAAACAGTGGCACCAAGCTGGTTCGTTTCCATGGCTGTCTAATCACGGCCCCCTAAGGTCGTCTCTGCTCCAGATGAATTAGCAGGTTCATTAAGCAATGGGGAATTATTTATTCTTTTCATATTCTTCCCAACACAGTGAGGATTTGTTCACTCCAGTGAATGCATCATGCCAGCGGCACAGCAAATTTGAAGAATGTTGGACTGGTCGGCAGAAGGCATTTTTGTTTACCCCTACATTGACCTCTCTTGGACATAATTTGCTCTTCTAAACAGTGAGGGGCTTGGGTTAGGTCTCCCAACGTCCCATTCCTTCTACTCTAAAAGTCGAATTCTTTGCTTCTGTTACGTGTGGTTTTTATAAGGAGCATAACCTTGAAGCTGATCCTGGTCCAGCAGCTCCAACAGATCTTTCTTCTGTTGCTTCAAAGCAAGTTTGGCAGGTAGCAGCAAGGCTGGAGGGAGAAGGGAAGCACTGCGCCCACCAGGAGAGCCAAGAGTGCCAACCTTATCTGGCAAATGACTCTGCTCCCCACATGCTTGGTGGAGGTCCCCCTGGATGAAACTGCCCTTGCTGAGAACTCTGGCCCAGGGCATTCATTGGTCCCAGGCACCCTGGGGAAACCTGTGACGGAAGGTCCACAGAGAAGTGTACCTGAGCAGGATGTGCTGATGGACTTTGGGCAGCAGGCTGGTGGCACTAATGATTTCACTGAAGATTAGAAGGAAAGGAGAAATTTGAATTCCACCTCAAAGGATGCGACCCTGCCCCTTCCTCTGATGGTCTGTGGGCACCTGGAGCCAGGGAGGGGAATTGCTCTCCTCAGAACCCTGCTCCCCGTTAGCTTTCCTGAACTCCTGGTTGGAAGCTACATGAATCCACATTCGTGATGCACTTCGTCATGTGCCTGATAAGGAGACTGGAGTCGTTTTCCTATTCCCCCCAACAGCCTGCCTCCCTGTGCTTGGCAGGTAAACGTGAGGTATGGTGAATGTTGTCCCCGTACTGCTGGGACTTATGCAAATCTTCATCAGTCTGTGCATTACATCCAGTTTCTTCCAAATTCAGGATCAAGTGAGACAACAGGAATCCTAAATATTAAACTAATAAAATAAAATAAAATAAAATGAATTATCCACATGCTGAGAAAATGTAGCTGAATTATCATAGGTCATGAGACTTCAGAGCTCTCTCCATTGTGATTTGATTAACACTCTTTAATTTGTCATTATTTGGGGGGATTTAAAAAAAAACTAATCTCGATAACAAGAGTTTGTAAGAGGTTGTCTCACTCAATTTCCACCCACTGGGGTAAACTCACAGAACATTAAGGACAGAATGGAGCTTTGTAATCATCTAGTCTTTTTTGGTTTAAACTGAGACCTAAAATACATATATAAATAAAATTAAAGTAAATGAAATTTTACTTGTTACAATCTGACTTTAAAAAATAAATTAAAAAAAAAGTACTGCAGGGTCTCTTCTATTTTTTAACAACTCTGAACCACAAAATATCAGGGCCATGTGACATAAACATCTGGCTCATTTTGTCTGGTCAGCTATTGGCTGATAGGATAAGGAAGAATATGTGGAGGGGAAAGAAAAGGAAGAAAATACAAGACACTTTTTATCTTCTGACTTTGATTAAAGAAAGCACCTCCACTTAAATGCATCAGCTCTATAGATGTTTTGTGGATGGAATACTTTACTGTTCTCATTCTCTGCCCCAAATACCAAGCCTAATCTTGTTTCCCTGTGTCTGCGAGGTGGGATGTACAGCTTCTTTCCCATTTCAGACGTTTAGCACCACCAGCCCAGGAACCTAGCCACAGCCAAGGAAAAGGTGAGGGCCAGCTCACTAAATTTCTAGACTCTCCTGTTAAGAATGCCACGTTCTCCCAGACCTCAAGATTTCCACGCAGGCAGCAGCCATTAGGCCCACAGAGGTCTGGATGGGTTTGGCTACTCATGTATTCCATAGGGAGAAACCTGTCTTGTCAAGGAAAGAGCAACAGACTTGCAGTTAGGGGACCTGAGTGTGAAAAACAGCTCGGTCACACTCCGACTTGGGCAAGTCACGTAGGGATGATAATAGGAACATCACAGAATACTTGAGAGGATAAAGTGAGATAATACAGGTAAAATCACTGAACAACTGATATTATTATTTGCAATTCTCGTTAACTAGGGTGTGAAAATGCACACCAGTCTTGTCTATAAACCCGTTATTGTTTGAATAAGTACATCTTTAAAATGTGCTAGTCCTAGATTTGAAATAATGGAGACCTGGCAACCAGAGAAGAAAATCTCGAGTTACCACAGCCAAAGAAGAGTCTGAGCTTGGTGAGGGTATGATGATACATCCTGGAGAGAGATGAGGGGTAGGAAGTGCTGGCTGGAGAAACGGCCTCACGTCTGAGTGTCCAGGAGAAAGAAGAAAGCGCTCCTTGCACTTGCTGTCCTAGGGTATAGGGGCAGCGCCGGGCAGCCAAAGGTGTCTGCCTGAACTGCAGAGCGCAGGGAGATCCCATCTGCACTTCTCCCTTTGGCATTTTCTGGGCTTGCCCAGGCAGGGTCCCTGCTCATTTTCTTGAGTTTAACTCAGAAGAGACGTGAACATCCTGGACACAGCCTAGATGGGACACAGATGTGAGGAAAACAGCACGGCCACTTCAAATGTTTCAAGGCATCATCAGCTGGTTAGGTTAAGGGAGAATGAAAGAGAGACAGAAAAAGAGACAGAGACCAAAATTAGGCAACTCTATAAGCTTTCTTTCCCTAAGAATCCTGATTATAATTCGATCACAGAAGACTACCCAGCAAGTTCCAATATATTCCAATATACGGAGCGCTCTCCAGAACAGATCCGGACAGAAGGTAATGTAAAAACATATACAGTATTAAGACTTTCTAAATGTTGCTTAGTAGAGAAATTCAAGTCTCTGAAATGTGTCACACAGCAGATTTCATTTGGAACAGAAGCCCATAGTTAACAAAATTTCAGTAGGGAGGAGAAAAAGGAAACAGAATAAAACCAGGTTGAATCATTAATCAAAGACTGTGTATATGGCTTATGCTTTTTGGACCTACTGGTAAATTAAAAAGTAGGAAAGCGTTTTTTTTTTAATGGATGTAACTAATACAGGAAAGGGACCATTAACCATAAGCTCAAGGTGAAAGCTTCCTTGAAAACAAAAAGCAACTAAAATAAAAAACACAGAAACTAAAATCAATAGTGAGTGCATTTTACAAAATCAAACATTTCCCTCAGAAAGTTGATTGAAAAGAAATATATAAATA
Source organism: Aethalodelphis obliquidens (assembly GCF_003676395.1). Lineage (NCBI taxonomy): Eukaryota > Metazoa > Chordata > Mammalia > Artiodactyla > Delphinidae > Aethalodelphis > Aethalodelphis obliquidens. The sequence continues at coordinate 18,492,969 of NW_020837980.1, read as the reverse complement.
GCTTCTGTTTTTACAGTTAAAGTTTTTAATCTCTGGTGCATAACAGTAATTGAAAGAATTCTGAGGAATCAGACAAAAGTATTGGGCAGATTTGAATTAATGGGCCAAGCAAGCTTTTTCTCCTTGGCTTCCCTGTCAAATGAACCATAGCTTGAGTCTTTGGCTACAGCTTTGGCCGTGGGGAGGATTTCTGAGACGCCGACATAGTTTTTTTTGGCCATCCGTGAACTGGTTGTGATAGTGTAGGCATTGCTTCGGTAACACTTCATCGAGGACATGCAGAAAGTCTCTTTCATTCCTCTCCTAAAATTGGCATTATAAATGGAATACAGAGTAGGTTTAGAGGCTGAGGAACTAAAGGATATCCATGTGATAGCTGTAAAAACAAGGGAACTTTTCTTATAGTCTCGTTCATGGGGGTGCCACAGCTGAGCAACATGAAAAGGCAGCCAGGAGAGCAAAAACAGAAGATTTAAAATGAGGAACATCTTGACAGTTTTCACTTTTGTCCTTGGGACGATGTTCGTTGTCCTCCTCACTGTTCGACCATCGGTGCCGACTCTCCAAATGTATTTTATGACCTTCTGGTAAAATAAGATTATGAGGACGGATGGAATCACAAAGCTCACCAAGAAATGGATGACAGTATAGGCGGTTCCTTCCCAAGAGGAGGGGAGGAAATAGTTACAATGACTGTCCCAGTTGGAGCCATAGAAAAAGAACACGGGGGTCACAAAGGCCGCCTCAAAGATCCAGGACGCTGCAATCATCTTCTTGGCTTTCTCTCTGGACACCTTGAAGCTCAGAGGGTAGACGATGGTGTAGAACCGGTCTATGCAGATGGAGAGGAGAACGTAGACCTGGACGCCCGGGGTGAGATACTGAAGGTAGCGCACGGCCTTGCACATGGCGCTGCCCAGGGCCCACCGGCCGGTGGCGAACTGCAGCAGGACGAAAGGCATGCCGGCCACACTGACGAGCAGGTCAGCACACGCCAGGGACACCACGAAGTAGTTGGTGGTGGACTGAGTCCTCCTGCTCCGGTGGATGACCAAACACACCAGGGAATTGCCAAAGACAGAAAACAGCCACAGGGCCCCAAAGAAAATGCTGGCCGTGGCCACTTCCCCGGGGTTAGGTCTGTAGCGCAGGTCTGTTCCATTACTCCTCCAGCCGTGCTCCTCGTAAAGCGCCGTCAGGTCCTGGCTCAGCAGAGGGGAGGCCATTTCCGTGCAGCTGTGGTTTTGGAGGGGCACCAGAAGTGTAGGAACAACCAAAGGCGGCTTGCTGTTATCCATTCTGTGAGCAAAAACCATATTCATTTTTTCCCTCTTAGTTCTGGATAAGAAAAGAAGAATGAGGCCTCCTGTTAAAATGGTGTTACACGGATTGATTCCTGAGACTAACAATCTTATTGGACGCTTAGATCGGTTGTCATCTGTCAATGAGTAGGGCTTGTGTGTTGGCAGGAAAACATGACTACTACCCGGAAAGAGCTCTGGCCCCGTTTCTCTTTCATTTTAGGATGGTTTCAGCTGATCCCAGCTCAGGCTTTCCCTGGCCTCCCCGTCTCCTGACCCTTAGTCAAATGTGGTGGAACTCATAGCAAGCCCCACTCCTACACTGAACCTTGTTCCCTTCATACGCTGGGGATCACGGAGGGTTAGAGAGCTCAAATCTGGCTCATGGTTAGGGTGTTACCCCCAAATGAAGTGCTACTGGAATCCCGGTAGGTACGTGACAAGTTCCTGAATGTCGTACCACTAAAGTAACGAGGCTGCAAGGGAGGAAAACTTGGGCAGATGGAAACACACAGGCGTCGGCTATGGAAAAAGCTAACAGAAATCTGTGAATACAGACTGACTGGCCACTGGGAACGACCCTGTCGTTACTTACTTTAGAATTTCCATTACAAAAGCATTATGGGAGCACATGGAGCAAACATAACACTTTCACATGAGCCAGCAGTAGCGCATTTAATGACACATAAACATAGCCTGTTTCTTCCCAAAAGATGACAGGCCACCTATCAGTGACATATTTTGATGCTATTCCGTTGTTAGTATTTCACAAAATGACCCTGACTGAGGAATATACAAGATGTCCCCTAATGAATGTGTAACCAGGTTACTAGAAACCTTATGGCATTCAGATGATTATAAGCAAGCAACTCTAACTTTACCCAGCCTTTATTTTAACTTTTTTTTTTCCTACTATTCAGTGAGGGGGGAAAAAAAAGGTATACTTTTTAATAGGGAAAAAGCCTGTATCATTGTGGGCCATTCAATTAAAATTGAGGTGACTGGTTGCAGTCCGATCATTAGGGTTTAATTTGGTCTGAATCTATTAAGCAGAAAGAGAAAGCACAGCGATTGAATCCATAATGACCAGAGCGATCCCACCTGGCCGGTGGTGCAGGGGAGGGCACACCAGCAACAGGCTCAGCAGGGCCTCCCGGCCCTCTCCGGGGCTCCTGTCACTACACCTCACAGAGAAACGTTTCTGGGGTTTAGAGGTGAGATGAAAGAACAGTTTTAAAGACCCATTTTTCCTTGAAGGGTTTTCCCAATGACTTGTGGTAGGGAGAGGGTGTTAATAGATATTGTCCTCACCAAGAAACCACATTCAACAAAAGTCTGGGGCTCAGGGCAATGCACTGAAGGCCAGGTCCAGGTTCCCTTCAAGGCTTTTTTTTGGTCCATGAAACAGCCCTACTTGATTTCTCAAAGAGAAATGTAAGGTAATTAGCCATTTTAATAACTAAAAGACCTTTAAGCACGGCTGACTGGTTGATAGTAAATTGTAAGACTAGCTACCATACTTTCCATATAAAAAATTAGGATACAGGGTCTGAAGACAGGACATAAGATCTAAAATTAGCACTGTCCTAGAAAATCTGGAATGCATGACTGTTATCCTTACAAAATTGAAATAATCTTTTCACCTTTATATGTGTAAAACCTACAAAATTCAAAAAAAAAAAAAAAAACCCAAAGCCCCCAAAAAAACCCTACAATTTTTAAAAAAGATTTGAAGTTTAAAAATAAAACAGACGAGCTATTTTCCCAGACAGAAGGAGCTGTTCTAAACTTTGGGGGATGCCTGTGGCCTAAATACAACAGGAGCTGGGAGCACAGGCACTTTCCCATGGCTCCACACACACTTTGAAACCTGTGAACTTCCTTCTGTTTCTTTCTTCCTTTCACAGCAAAACTCTGCAGGTGAAACTCAAGATCACCACTACCACCAAAGCGCTGCGAGGCCTTCGTCCATCCTTTCCTCCAGCCGCTTTACATCAACTAGTGTGTCCACCAATTTCTCTGACGCCCCGCCCCCGCCCCCGCCCCACACACTCCTGCCTGGAAGCGCAGGATCCCGCTGCTCAGAAATGGAACGAGGCAGCCTGAGGAGTTCTCCAGTCTAGGTCTCCCCTGCTTGATGGCATGACTTTTCTGACTGGACCTAAAAGTGCTGCAGCTCTGTTTACTTATTCAGTACACCAAGAAACTATGCTAGGTACTGGGAGAACAACGAAAAGTAAGGCTCATAAAAGGGTAAATGTATAAATGAGCTGTCTGCCATAGTATAACTAAATTCTATAATAAGTATAATTAGTAGATAAGGAGCTAAGTGACAGAAAAAAATAGGGACCCGATTCTTCTTGGGATAGGGGAAAGGAAAGGGAAGACTTCACAAAGGAGGTGAGGTGTAAGCCGGGGACCTGGAGGATGAAGGTCCCTTCTTCAGGAACACAAGGGGTTTTTTAAAAAGCCCCAAACATTACAAGGGAGGAAGAAAGCATGTGGAATGATTTGGGGGTCATCCTTCCAGGGCTGATCTTTTTTGGGCCCTTTTCCCCTTAGAGGTATAGTGTTCTGCAGACCATACCTCCCAGACCATACAGTCTCTAAGTGCCCTACAGTCAAACTGACCTACATTTTCCCCATGGTTATAATGAGAGGTTACATTTTCCACATTCATGGGCTGAAATGTGGTCACACAGTGGATAAGAATATACAGAATGGCTGTGGATTCCTTGTTCACAGAGCATGTTGTTACTCCTCTTCCCAGTTTGTTTTGCTTTAGAGCCATGGCTCTCTAGCTTAGCAACACACTGAACTCTCCCAGGGAGCTTTGAAAAAAAATACAGATGCCTGGGTCCTACCCTTAGGGATTCTTTTTTTTTTTTTAATTATTTATTTATTTTTGGCTGTGTTGGGTCTTCGTTTCTGTGCCAGGGCTTTCTCTAGTTGCGGTGAGCAGGGGCCACTCTTCATCGCGGTGCGCGGGCCTCTCACTGTCGCGGCCTCTCTTGTTGCGGAGCACAGGCTCCAGACGCGCAGGCTCAGTAGTTGTGGCACATGGGCCTAGTTGCTCCGCGGCACGTGGGATCTTCCCAGACCAGGGCTCGAACCCGTGTCCCCTGCATCGGCAGGCAGATTCTCAACCACTGCGCCACCAGGGAAGCCCCCCTCAGGGATTCTGATTTAATTGCTCTGGAGGGCAGCCTGGGCATCGGGATGTTTCAGAGTTCCCCAGGTGATCCCAACGCGCAGCCCAGACTAACAATCACTGCTGTAGAATGGCTTCCATGTTTCTGTCTTCTCTCATTAACTAGGGGGTCCTGGGAAAAGGGCATTATTCTTTGTCCATGCTCTACAGCTTCCACTGAAGTTCTTTACATTAATAATCGCTTGTTAACTATTTACTGAATTGACTCCATAAGTACAGAGAACTGAAATACAGGCCTCCTACTCTAGGTGGCTCTGCTAGGAGAATTAAATGCAGAGACAGAAAATCACCGTGTGTTCTCAGAGAGCCGAAACGCTGGTGACCATGGAGACAGGGGAAAACATGGCTCCAGAGCAGAGCAGGGCAGGTGAAACTGAAGTCACCCAGGTCAACTCTCACTTAAGGGACAGTCAAGGTAGTTTAGGTGACCGCAGACAGCCTCCTGCACCCCCCTCCCAGAAAACATGGTCTGCCATATTATAACTAAATTCTAGGGTCCCAAAGTAGAAGTTCAGAAAGGTCTCCCCTGCTCCATCAATTTGGAAATAAATACATCTTCAAGGGGGTGTTTCTGAAATACAAGGGCTGCGGAATTCATAATTATGTCTGGGTCATCCATATTCAGTAATTATAGCAGCAACAAGAAAGACTTCTTCACCTCCTTCCTGCTCAACCTGTTTGTTCCCAACCAACTCGGAGACTGCCACATGACACACTCCATTGGGTTGATATCGAGGGCCCCTATTTTAAAATATATCTCTATCTATATATTATCTAAGAGAGGAATTATTCATCTATTGGGATCTAAGAGATGCGTTTTAATATATAGGTGGGGAAAATGGTGGATGGGTTGACATGGTGTAGAGCTAGGGACTGGGGGACCTCTGAAATAATGGGACCCTGGAGAGTCCCATCATTACAGAGGTCTGGGTCTATATATAAAATGATATGTCTATCATTTTATACTGTAATCTTTATTTTGAACGTTGTCTCCCCTGTTGCATTATGAGTTCCTTAAGGACAGTGACTGTGTCCTTATATCCCTGGGGCATACAGATATTAATAAAGGTTTAGTGAATAAAAAAATGGATAGAGGTGTTAAGAAAAATTATCCAATACTTGAAAATAAGGCACAGAGAGCATAGCGTAAATGTTTTTTTTCTGGCTGCACCCTGTCCAGGGATCGAACGCAAGCCCCTGCATTGGAAGCGTGGAGTCTTAACCACTGGACCGCCAGGGAGGTCCCCATAGCATAACATTTTAATGTCATGCTACGACATTGTTAAATAGGCTTCCCCAAGGATTATTTAATTCTCTGGAAGAATGTATCTGTGCTTGATTTTGCTATTACTATATGACTAGCGCCCAGACATTACACGCTAACATGGAAATTTCTGTCTAGTAGATAAAATAACCCGAAAGGTTATAGACTTATTGCCCTGTACGACAGTAACCAGCTCTGTGCCTCCTAGCAAAATCTTATGCTCACATTATTTAAGGAAACAAACAACAGCAATGACAAAAAAAAAACCCTATAAATATCCATTTATTCAAATGCTCTTGGAAGCAACCTGATTATCTGATCAGTTCCTTCAGTAATAAGTTAATAAATCTTTGATATGGTGTTCATTCTATATTTGAATGAGTCACGATGAATGACAGTCATTTTAACTTTTTGAAAATCATGACAGTCATGATTTTAACTTTTTGAAAATCGTATTTTGATGGATGGCTGAATGTATGAATGATTAGAAACGAATGAGAGGACCACAAAGAGGACTAGAGGGGCGCAGATGAGAAACTGTGTTTACTTCACAGTTTGCCGGCGGCTATTCCTGGATAAGCACATCCTTGCTGGTTAGGTTTCTTCTAGACTCAAAAAACCCTAACAACAGATTTCTTTTTCCCTCCTGAAATTCTAAAGATCCACAGATGTTCTCATAATATAGGAAGACCATTTTTTTCTGACATTTGTTTAAAAATTTAATGGCAAATTAGAATTTTATAATGTTGAATATTTATATGGTTTGGTTGGAAAAAAAATGAACGGAAACATTTTCTGTAGAATGGAAAGTATCTGCTGCACCTAAGCAGATACATTGGCTGTTTACTAATGAGATTAATTACAATGATGACAGTATTTATAACATTACTACTACCAAGAGTTAGTATTTATTTTGTGCTTACTAGGTGTCTGGTACTTCATATGCGTAGCCCTTCGAGGTAGGTAACATGATTAGTCCTGTTTTACAATTGAGAAAAACTGAAGTTCTTCCCCAAGGTCATACTGTTGGAAAGCCACAATGGGCTGGATGTGAATTCAGACAAACTGGCTGTACATGGACTTCTCAATCAAACATAGGAATATAAAGTTATTCCCCCACAGCCTCTTGCTACCCACAGATACATCTGTTCAATATGCTAGCTGAGAAATATGTGACACAGTGAACATTTGGGGAAAAAAAATCACTCCCACTATATACTGCACAGAGGCTTAGCATCAAAAGTGCAGTAGAAATGTTGGTCTAGAAATACAGCCTTTCTTCAGAATAAAGAATGTGAGAATATTGGAGATTCATTATCGCAGATGATTAACTTGTTGCCTTTTAAATGCGGAATGAAAGCAGAACTCTAGACGTCAGTTTGATTAAAGTGCAGAAAAAGTTTGATCAATAGTATTTCCCTGAGTAGGAAATTCTCTTTTAAATTTTAATTGTTGTAATTTAGGAAATATAATGGTGGTAGATATTTTCCTTATATCTTTCACTGTTATATAGGCCTAATTTACCTATATATGAAATCAGAATGGAACAGAGGTGGACTGGGACCGGCCTGCATGGGGCTCCTCAGAGACAGCTGTGCACATTCCTTCCCAACTCCAAGTTCAGCGACATCATGTTGGTATCATGAATCAGCCATGGTAGGAATATTCACACCATGAAACTGACAAACATCACAAATAGGTTTTTTCCCTGAAGAGCCAGTTGTTAAACGTTGACCAGCCCACCGCTTCCAGTAGGGCAGAGTTTACGGGGCAACCGATCCCGAAGTCCTGAACTTACACAGATCCCTGAATTTACAAATGGCTAAGGAGGTCCCATACGCTCTTCAGAAGCTTCCTGAGTTCCTATCTTGCTTTTAGCTCTGAGCTATGGCTCTGGTGCGGACACTGAGCTATGTGCTTTACAGAACTACGTTAAGGCCCAGGTAGCCACCAGCATGACTGTGGTGGGGAAGAGGAAAACCAGAGAGACAGAGACATGTTCTCATAATGTGCCACCCAGACAGGGTTGCCAGATAAAATACAGGATGCCCAGTTAAATGTGAATTTCAGATAAATAACACATAATTTTTTAGCATAAGTATGTCCCATGTAATATCTCCTACAATATTTAAATGGTGTCCTGTATTTTTATTAGCTAAATCTGACAAACCTACACACCCAGAACATAATCTGCTGCTGAAAAACATTTATTTTTCATCTCACAATACAGGAATATTGCAAAGTGGTTATGTGTGCATGCTTTGAAGCAGACAGCTGAAGTGTATGTCCTTCCTCTGTCACTCACTAACTAGTTGTGTGATCCAAAACAAGTTATCTAACCCTCTTGATTCCAGTGTTCTCATCTGTAAAATGGGGACAATTAGTCCCTATCTCATTTGATTATCATGAGGATTGAATGAGATAACAGATGCACAGGAGTTAAATGAGTTATTACAAGTCAATCTGCCTGGTATGAGAAAAACATTCAATCAGTGTTATCCTACTGTAGTTCTAAAACACACCTAGCTTGGTGTCTGGCACATAGCGAGTGCTGAAAAAATTAGCACTCTTACTACTGTCAGCCCATAAAAGTCTTCTAAGCCATATGACAAGCAAATTTTAGTAACCACATCACATACTATAGTGATAATACTAACATTAGTCACGTAATTTAGCACTGTTAAGGATGAATGGCTTTTGTGAAGGGGCCTGGGGACCTAATCATCATTCACAACATTGTTTTTAAGGGGAAAGTCATTGGGGTCCAAATAAATAAACATAGCCTTTCTCCAAGTTGGGGATGATTTTATAGTGACATGTTAGCCAGATAAAACCTTTTTCTATACCCTAAACCAAAAGACGTAAATATAACTGGATTGACTATGTCTTTCTCAAAAGCATATAGAGTCTATGCTGCTTAAATTATTTCCTTTATATAATTTTGAATAATTTCAAAAGAACCTCATACTTTCAATAAAAACCAAGTTTCTTCTCCACCATCTGAGACCAATAGCATCACGACGTATAAGCCTGGAATTTTCCCTAATGCCCTTTTCCCTTTCCTCCTGTTATATAAGATATATAAATATTCCTCCGTAATATTTCCCGGTCTATGCCTTTCAGTTTGTTTCCCAACTGGGATCAAGCAGTTTCCTGAGATCAGACTTGGCACATTTTCTTTTTGTTTGAATATTGGTTATGCTTTCAAGGAGAACATGATTTTTTGAACAGAGAAGGATTTTCAGAACAGCCTCTTCTAACATCACAAAATAACCCACAACGACATTTCTGGGTGAGAAATTTCTAGATATCTAGATTTAAGGAACTATTCCTCTGCTATCACCTTTACCTATCTTTGTTCTTTACACGAATTCTAAAATATTAGAAATAAACAAAGTCAGCATCCTTGGCGTGATTTCCAGAAACCAGGAAGGCTTCTATCACCATCAGAGCATCATTCTTTTAAAGTCAGAGTCTGATTTTAGTATATGTGCTGCTGAAGTGAGCACCAAAGTTCCATTTAAAATGTAACTACTACTTAAAGAGTAAATTTTTTACATATTATCAGTAGAGCAGTGACCTCTGAGACTCCGTCTCTCTCTGAGATCTATGATCTCAGAAAGGAGCCCGAGCTTCACCCCATGTGGAGGTTTATGTTGACCACAAGCTGCAATCCTCCCCAAATTCTCTGCAAACCAAGTTGCAGGAGAAAATGTTAGGTCACACTGGCTCCTCTTTGGGGGAATATATAAAGGACACTATCCGGTATTTCCCACCCTAACTGCCACTTAGCATTCTGTGTGGAATGGTTTAATAACACAGAACTTCCCTCCCTACTGTTCTCACAAAGTCGGTGGTCAGATAAAATGGGAAAAAGAAAAAGAAACACCAAGAAACTTCACCGTAAGAAATGGCTAATGTGTTAGGATGGTATATGCAAAGTGGTCCTCAATCACACAAAGCATCCAAATTTCTATCACTTAGTGTGAGTCAGGATTGTGCTAAACGCTGGAGATACAGAAGTTAACTAGACAGACAAGGTCTCTGCTTTCATGGAGCTTTCCTCTAGTGGGAGAAACAATACTACACAGCTAAATAAGAAAAACAACACAATTAACAAAGAAATGGTCAGTGCTATGGAGAAAAATATAGCAGAATGGGGAACCAAAATGGATGGGAAATGGATGGCAGATGGTTGGTTGGTTACCCAATGGCCATTCCCAACTCCTTCCTTGCCTTCCTCTCTCCAGAGGCTGAAAAGGAAAGATAATCACTTTGGGCCCCCAAAGATGCCCGCGCCCCAATCCTGGAACCTGTGAATAGGTTACATTATATAGTAAAAGGGACTCGGCATATACAATTCAGGTTATGGAACTTAAAATGGGAAGATTATCCTGGATTATCCAGGGGGACCCAAACTAATGAGCCCTTACAAAGAGAGAACTTTCTCGTCTAGTAACAGAGAGATGCGGCAGAAGCCAAAGAGATTCCAAGCGTGAGAAGGAATCAACGTGCTGTTCTGGCTCTGAGATGCCGGGGCCCACATGCAAGAACCAGGGAGAGGCCTCTGGGAGTTACTGGTGGCCCCCAACTGAGAGCCATCAAAGAAACGTGACCTTGGTCCTAAAGCACGAGGCACTGGATTCTGCCAACCACCGAAATGAGCGTGGAAGGGGAATCGTCCCTGTAGCCTCTAAAAAGGAGCATGGTCCTGCCAACAGCTTGAAGCCTTGTGAGACTCTAAGCAGAGAAACTGGCCAAGCCCACGCAGACTCCTGACCCGCAGAACTGTGATGTAATAAATGGCCATTATTGTAAGCCACTAAGTTTGTGTTAATTTGTGACAGCAGCAATAGAAACTAATTCAATATAGCATTTGTTATATAACTGAGTGTGAAAACTGAAACTCATACCAGCCATTCTATCGCTTTCCACTATCCCACCATCACCTAGAATATTAGAAACCCCCAAAAGCTTCAAGAATGTAGCACTTTCTACTTCACCTTAAATGTTAGACTGGAGACTAAGAAACCTAAGTTATGATTATGATTATAAGCACTGAACAGCAAGTCAAGAGGCCCAAGTCTTATTTTTACATCGGTGTAAGGACCTTAAGTAAATTAATCTCCCTGAATCTCTATTTCCATATCTACAACATGAATGAGTTGGTCTAGATGATTTCTAGGATCATTTTTGCTCTATGAACTACAACTGATAGGTAGACATTGTGACGAGCAACACACTTTCATTTAACTTACAATCCACCACTTTCACCTGGCGGAGAGTGCATCCTGAAAGTGCATTGTGATGGGAGGACAGGGAAGCTGTTTAGGGCTGCTGGGGCCCAGTTCTTGAGCCTCTGCTGTCCAAGATTGGTAGTCTGGGTCTCCAAAGGAGAGATGAATTGTACAGAGGGGCCAGCCAAGCCCTCCTCACTAATTATCCTGGATGTGCCAATAATCTCTTACTGAAGATTCCTTGCAAGAAGCGGTCTGGTCTAAGAAGACCTGCCACCTGTGTTTGCTTCCCATCCCATGTAACACCAAACTTCTCAGCAGGAAGAAATACTTGCTAGAACCCCTGACTGTCCTCGACCAACTTTCCACACCTCTCCTCCTCGTAAAGGATCTTCCAAATTTTGAAGAAAACAATTTGGCCCCAGAATTTGCACCTTGCCAAATTCAATTTAATTTATTACAACAAACATTTTTTGAATAGTTGCCGTGTGCTCACTGAGTCCAAGTTTGGGAGGGAAATGTTCAGTTTTATGTCCAATCTCTGATTTCAGTATCAACATCTTTAGTTGTATGACTGAAATAGGAAAGAGGGGGGGAGGCAAAGAGCAGACTCATTACACTCAAAGCAAAGAGCTGTACAGTAGATATGATTTATAGCTATTTGAAAAGAAGGTGAAGGATTTGTTAAGAACCGAGTGTAAGCACCGAACAGGAAGTTACTAAGAACTTCCGTTTTTCAGAAGCATTTACATTCTGTCTCACATCAAGTTTACATCAACACTCTGGGGAAATTTTGATCTGCACCACTGTCTTCAATCAGGGTTTTCCAAGAAAGCAACCTTCAAATTCATGGAGCAGAAGTTAGATTTGAATTTGCAGTAACATGTATTTTTCATGGACAAATTATGCAACTATATATGTGGTCAGATGTGACTGAAAATATGGCTGAACATGTATCTGCATATGTTTCACATGGTTAATATATTTTTTAGTGCCATATATTTTTAGACATTTTATAAGTTAAAATGCTACTGCTATCACTTCTCAGTGCTTCTTATTTTAATCCTCTCTGCATATCAGCAATGATTGACCAAAATCACCAACACCAGCAATTTTCAACCTCTTCTTCAGAGGCAGATGTGACAAATGTGTCCATACATGTGACACACTCCTACGGACACATCCAGAATTATGTGTAACATCAGGAGCTCAGCCTACAATCTTCAACCTAGAAGTCATGTTGAAAAGAAAATAATTATGTAGATATCCTTACATTTATTCTAATTAGTTTTTTAAAAAATGAATCACCAGCAAACTTTGGTATTTTATCAGCTAGAAATTATTTGCAACAGACATTTTTTGTTTGGGACATATTTTGACACTTTGGTTGATAAGCACTGCCCTGCTATACCATAAGTGTACACCTGAAATCTGAATTCTTGAAGGCTAAGGGTGCCTGACACATAGAACCAGGAAAAGGTAATAAGAGAAAGAAACATGGCTATTCTCCACACTGGGCAACGGTGGGATATGACAAACCTGTTACAAAAGTCTAGCATTTCCCTGGAAATAATTAATTTCCTACCTATGCTCTTTAAAGCCACTGACATCCCAGGGAGTCTTCATAGCCTGCCTCCAAATTCAAAGGTGTATTCCCTTCTTTAGATGTAGAAGAAAATAACTCTGAACACATTTAAAATGTGAAGAGGCTACGTTATCTCAACCGTAATGCATGGTTGACAGCGCGGGCTCTTAGACTAGTGGTTCAGAGGTCATCTTGCCTCCCAGGGAACATTTGGCAATATCAGGAGACATTCTTGGTTGTCACAACTCGGGGAGGAAAGTGTTGACGTCTGGTAGGTAGAGGCCAGGGATGCTGCTAAACATTCCACAATGAAGAGGACAGCTTCCCCCCGACCCCCAACAGAGAATTATCCGATCCAAGAGGCCAACAGTGCTGAGACTGAGAAACCCTGCTCTCAAGCCAACCTGCCTGGGTTTCAAATCACCTGTTACTTATATAAGTTACTAAACATCTATGTGCTTATCGTCTTTACCAGTAAAATTAGGATAAAAACAGTGTCCACCCTCTTGATTTGTTGTGAGAATAAAACAAATGACACAGACAGGAGCTAAGAACAATGTCTGGAAAAAAGCTAGTGTTTAACAAATGTTTACTTTCATTACCATTAGATGCATCGAAAAAGACTGAGAAGAGAAACACCAAAATTTTAAAATAAGTTGTTTCTAGGTGGCCAGACCATGACTGATTTTTATTTTCATTACACTTTTATATTTCTTTATATTTTCCAAATTTTCTAGAACTGTATTTGTATTACCCTAATATCCAAAAACACTTTTTTAAAAAGAATGTAGAGGAAAGAACTTTATTTTGTGACATAGTGGAAAGAGCACAGAATCAGAAAGATCTGGATTCAGATCCTGGCTTTATTTGTTGTGTGTGACTTTGGGCAGATTAGTTACTCTGAGCTTCAGCTTCCTGATCAGAACCTGGGGCTAATAATGCATATCAGAGAGCTTCCATCAGGATTAAACATGACAGACATCCAGTGTCTTGGAAATATGCTGAATGGCAGGCTCCAAGAGATGGGTGCTTTCAAAGTTTGGCCCAGGAAAAGTGACTCTATAAACAGGGAAATATAGTCATGATGGTAACTCCCCTCTTGCTTTTTAAACTGTCCTCTTGGAGAAGCCACCTCCCATCTCAACCCACTGTTTGCCTGGGTTCAGAGGAGAAATTGCATCCACACTTTGGTCCTTCTCTCTATTCTTTCCACCTCCCCACATATACATCCTAGGAAAGGACCTGATAATTCAGCAGGCAGGGCTTACTAGCAGCGGGAAGTTACTAAGAGTGAAAAGCAGGACCCAGGCATCACTTTCACATGCCCACTGAGGGACAAGTCCATTGTCCTTCTTCTTGTTTCTTCTTTCATCCCTAGCCTCCAAGCTGGAAGCACTCTTGGCAAGGCCTCTCCTCCAGGGGAACCGCTCCACGTTCTCTCTATTCTACTTCTCCTGTTCAGCTGGTAGAGAGGACTGCCCCCTTTCAGTTTTGAGAAGGATGAGTAGGAAGCCCAGAGAGGCTTCCAGATCTAAGCCTCTTGTGTGCACTAGCCTGGCTCATCTGAGAAGGCTGGCAAGCGTGCGGTGGGCAGGCAGCACTGGCCTGGCTGTACCTTGCTTCCAGCAGGGCTGTTTCTTTTCCACCCCTCATTCACTCCAGGTCACACTAAAGACCAGGAGGATGAGTAGACAGGATTCAAGGACCCAAACTGTAACCACAAACCCCACTCTTAATGATCCTTAATGACTTATTCAGATGGAAAAAGAATAGAATAGGTTATATTTGTGTATATTATCAGGAGGGGTGACTATTTTAAGCCAGGTTAGACTGCTAGCTTAAATTCAAATCCTAAGCAACCTTTCAAGACGCCCTGGTCATCTTTCGTACTCAGGTCCTAATTGCCACGGTGTGGAAAAGGCAGTCTGGCTCAACCCACTCTGACTCTGAAGATCCCATGGCTCTCCAGGGAGGAGTCTTGTAGTCCTATCAGGTGGGCTCTTGGTGAAGTGTTCTAGCAACCGGGAGGCACAGCTGATTAGGGCAGGATTGCCTGGGGCAGGAACTGACCTTCTCACGACATTCACTCTCAACCCAAGGTGAACTATTTCAACACGGGGAGACGGTGCCAGGCAAAACATCAGAGGAAAATGAGACTATTTGGGGTGCTCCCATCTACATGTAAATAAAAATATCAGGAGAACTTCATTCTAAATATAAATAAAATGTCAGGGGGATTGGTAATAACCAGGAAATAATTTATGGATCCTTCTGGAACTCTAGTCTGCTATTGCTCCAGGGTCTGTCTGACTAGCATATGTACATTTCAGACATAATATTGACTGTTGCCAAGTTCTCTCCTACTACACTTTTACCTCCTCACTATCCTCCCCATAAAAGCATGCAAAACAAAACAGGCATGGGCCCCCAGAATGCTGTCAGTCTTGAGTCTTCCCATTCTTCATTCACAAGGGTACATTGAGATGATATCATAAACGGGCTGGGTGCTAAGTGCTAGAAATCCAGAGATGGAAGGAGATGGTCCCTTCTGTCCAGAAGCTGACTTCGGATGACTATAGTAGCTAGCGTTAAGTGTACTTGTTCCAGGGAAATGCTGATTTCAGCAGGGATCAAATCTAAGAACTAAAGTTCAATAAAGTTTAAGGTGTCAAGGGGACTCCTTCCTCTCAAAGTATTCTTCAACTGAAACCGTGAAGGAAACACTTTATATAGTGAGGAATTTCACAAATTTTGGATTCCTACCCCCTTTTCTTCCTCTTTGTATCTCTGACCTAGTAACTTCTCTAAGTTTTTCCACAGCATATAAGAATGAGATCAGTCATCTTTTCTTGCCAAGGGCCAAGAGGGAAACTACACAGACCAAAAGGAGGTAACCCTTATATTTCAGATATTTCCAGAAGTTAACAAAAATTCCTCTTTTCCCCTTAAAAACCTAAATTAATTTGCAAAAAGAGAGAAATCTATTCCCTATTTTAAAGTATGATAATATTATTTTAAAGCAATAAATCCAGTCAGTTTGATAACATAGTTTGTGTTCATAATTTCAGAAGTTTTTAATCTATTTATTTTATTTTGAAAACCAGGTAAGTACTGTTAATATGCTTAGGCTGGTCTTATTACTAGGTCCTGAGGATGGAAGAATGTTTCTAGGTTTGATTAAAAAAAAAAATGAACCATGATGTAATTTTAGATTTCTTTTTTTCCTTTAGACATCATTTGGTCACCATTGCAATACAGTGTTTTACCACCAGATATCTATACAGCACAAGGGGAAGAGAAGAACAGGTAATTACTTACTGGGTTATTTGGGGGTACAGAATGTGACTACTGGGATAATTCAAGATTACTGTAGATTTCACTGGGGGTCTGTTTTAGCCAGGAAAGCTGATTCAATGTTCTAGTAGCATCAGCTGAACAAAACTTGTAGCCAAATCAACTGTTGACATCATTTGAAATAATAGGAGCAGGGAAGCAGCATAGTTAAGTGGTTAAGATCATGGACTCTAGGGTCAAGTTTCTTGGGTCCAAACCCTGTTTCTCCTATTTGCTAGCTGTGTGACCTTGGGAAAATTCCCTAACTTCTCTGTGCCTTAGTTTCTTCATCTCCAAAATGTGGGTACTAATAATAACTCCCCCAGAGGGTTATATAAGGATTAAATAACTGATTGTGCTTAGAATGATGCTTTACACATAACAAGAACTTTACAAGTATTCGTTAAATAAAGACAAAATAAAATGTAAATCTGCTAGCTCGTCTCTTTGTGCTGGATAGAAATAGTCAAAGATATCAAGATTTGAGCGCATGGCAGAGTCTTTTAGCCCGTAACTTTGGAAGATTCCTTTGAGAACTTCCTGGCAGCCTTCTTGGTAGCTATTCTGAAAGATATGGAATTTGGTGACAGTCTACTGTCCCTAAGAGAGCTGGAAACAATCACAAGCACTCCTGGTATCAGGAACATCAGAAGGAAGACGATCACACAGCACAAAGAAACAGCACGCCAGCCCACCCAGGCTCCCTAAGCCACTGCCAATAACCTCGGGGAACATGGGCACAGAATAAGCAGCTGAAAAAGGATGAAACAGGATTTTATTGCAGTGACAATGAAATCTGGCTGGTGTCAGTAATATTATCTTTTTCCCTCTTTCCAGGATTCAATGAAAAGAGTGCTTTTCAGCAATGAGTGCTTTGTTTTATTAATTATCACTATATACAACTCCCATCTCGTTTTTCTTCAACAGGCAGTGACTGTGGTGAATTGTTCATTTTACAGAACTACCTAGGCATCTTTTCTGGACCTGTGACAAATCTAAAGCCCCGAACCAGCGTCTAAGCCGGGACAAAATCTCGAAATTGTCTGGAAAACAGAAGGTATTATGTCCTCTGAGCCAAATTTCAGCCACAAAACCGCGGGATCTCTAGCACATACCTTCATCCGGACTTAATTTCAGAGACGGTCTCCTTGGGTCTTCTTGGTCAGGAACAGCCCTTGCAGAGGAGTTTGGAGAATGCCATAAACCACCAGGGAAGCTTGGGAACACATCCATATCTGTCCTCTGCCTTCCCCTTGGCTCAGAGCCTGCTTCCTGGTAGGAAGACAAGATGACGCTGTGCAGGGTTGACTGTTAAACCATCTTCCCGCCCCCAGCCCCACTCTCTTGGTGCCCCTCCCTTCTCCTTTCCAGGGCTCTGGAATGTGTCACATGGGAAATGGATCATGTGGCTCCAGGGGAGAATGTGGCCGGCTTCTCTCTCCCTTCCCCCACTTTTCCTTTCGGGAGCATAGCAGCAGAAATCTCCGACCTGATTGGCTCGGACCAAAAATCTCCACATGAAAAGGGGAAGATTCAACCACCCAAACCTCCAGGCTTCTCCGCTTTCTTTTTTGTTTTATTTTTCATCTGAACATTTTTCCTGGGCATTCAGAATTGCTTGGAAGGGAAGGAAAGAATGCTTTCTCCCCAGGCCGTCTCTTTCTTTCTTATCATCAGTACCCTAACATGGCAAGGTGTTCCCTAACCTCCCTCCAGAGCCCCCTTGGCACATCTGAGACAATCAAGTGTTCAGCACCACGGACAGCATTACACCCCCTTCAGAGCTCCTTAAAGCCATTTGTCTATTTCACTCTCAGGTAAATAAAAATATTCAAAAAATATTTCCCCTGAGGTCTTGTGTCTAAATATACATCAGGCTATATATATGTAAGGCTCCAACCTCCCCTACTATCAACTTACTGTAACCTTATAAACACAAATATAATTTTTACATATCATTAAACCTAAAAAGACCATCCCATGTCTACCTCCCCGGCCCCATCCCACCACCCATCCCCACCCTTTAAACATGCTCCATGTTTTTTGCGGGGAGGGGAAATTCTCATTACACAGTTTACCATATGCCCATGTATCTACGCTCACAGGCACAGTGACAGACAAACGTGAGTGTGCACGTCCAGATGTCTTTAGTCCCATCCCTAGGCCTCAGGCAGGGCTGAGTTCTCCAACTCAGAGAGGGAGCCCGGCAGGAGCAGTTTTGTGCAGGGTCTTTCCTGCTTCACTGACGTCCCGGTTGCCATGGTAACTGTTGAAGGGGATGATTTCGTTCAGAACCAGTCACCATGGGACCCTACTGACTAAAGAAAGGAAGAGGGAACAGGACTGAATTGCAGAGGACTTTCAATTAGCATTTGCAGAGCCAAATTTACCTAATGGGCCCTTTCTTTACTGAATTGTTGTTGACCCTAAATCTTGAAAGGCTTCTAGGAATTGGTATGGACTCTGCAATGGTAACTCCCCCCATCCTCCACTGCTTCTTTCCTTAAAAATCTATTTAGGTGCAACTAAATGAAAATGCCAGCTTCACAGAATGACTGTGGCATGCCACCACAGAGCATAGGGAAGAACACAGGCAACGTATTTCTTCTCAGGCTGAGGCTTCTGACTTTTATGAGGCCATTTATCTAAGTCGAATAGTCTTAATTTTAGGGAGATACTTTAGAACCACACCTGAACCAGGAACAATTTGTGAATGCTTTACAATTTTATAGCGGAAAAGATAAATATGGTTTAACGTGCCTTGCTGGATTATTTTGAATAAAAATAAATGTGAATAATAAGGTCAATCCTTTGGATAGCATTTGGACTATCCCAAGTCAGGAACTTAAGCTAGCTATGCACTTGTCTCATTAGGCATGCATAGAGCTGATTGTTTCTAACTCAGAATCCTAAGCATGGCAATTCTGAATATTTATTTTGAGGGATAGAAATGCTGACTTTCAATGTGCAATAATGCAAACTCTATAAGAAAAGAGGTAGCATACAGGAGCTGGAGTATAATTTCAGGAAACTGAAGCGCCTTCCTGGTCCAACATCCACAGCTTAAGACATGTTTACATCTTTTATTTTAGGATAAGAATCAAGTTAATTCTAGTTTTTCTATGTAAGACTCACAGAGAAATTCAACTCTGTTAGTTCTAATATTTGCCACTTTCAGAAAATTCATTTATCAGGAAAGCTGGATATGTGTTTGAAGAAAGTTTTAGAGAGCCAGCCAGATGGTTACTTAAGATATCACCTCTCTTCTTTTAGTGAATGATAACAGCAACAACAAAACCGGCTAATATGTATCATGCACCAGGTATTCAGTACATGATGTCATTTAATCCTAGCAAACCATGAAACAGGTACTATTATTAACATTCCTGTTTTACAGACGAGGAAACTTACAGAAGATAAGTAACGTGCCCAAAACCACACCACTAGTTAGTGTGGGAGCTAGGATTGAGGAGTATTTAATATGACTCCAGAGCAGGCATATTATATGATACGAATCTGTACCATGGATAATGGACTCGATCAAAATAACTTGTCAATTTAATGTGACTGATGTGATTCATTACTATGGGCCTCTGACAGAAGAAATCAAAAAGATTTCTTTGGGCTTCCCTGGTGGCGCAGTGGTTGAGAGTCTGCCTGCCGATGCAGGGGACACGGGTTTGTGCCCCGGTCCGGGAAGATCCCACATGCCGCGGAGCGGCTGGGCCCGTGAGCCATGGCTGCTGAGCCTGCGCGTCTGGAGCCTGTGCTCTGCAACGGGAGAGGCCACAACAGTGAGAGGCCCGCGTATCGCAAAAAAAACAAAAAAACAAAAAGATTTCTTTAAATCATTTGAGATGCAAAAAAAAAAAAGGCCAAATTATTCATGATTGTATGAATACATACATTGTATGTATACATACATTGTATGTATACACACATACATGATTGTATGTGTACATCACAGCTTAGTGATAAAATAATAAAAACGATTTTATAAGGAATCATAATCTGAAATATTATTGATGGCTATAAAACATGTTATGTAATATACTTATTCTGTTAAAAATATTAAATTTATAATCACCAAACTTATTCCCAGCCATTGGGAAGAAAATAGCTGTCTTCTATTCAAACCCATAAAAATCCCATAATACTGTGTAGTTAGGGTAATATTTTGAAAATAATTTATGTGATTCTTTTCCCCTCTGCCTGCCTGGGGAATCGATTTGCCTTGGGGATAGGGAATGTGGCACTGTTCAGAAATTATAAAAGTAATGGAAAGAAAGAAGGCAATAATATTCAGCTTCTGAAATTCAAAATAGGAGTGTACAGCAAGACAATAGGCTTGAAATCCAAGCTACCGTTTTGAAAGCCATTCTCAAAATTCCTTTATTTGTCATCAACCAAATATGGAAGACTTTGCTCAGACTGTTTGGTACCATAGAGCAGGCCTTCACACTGAGGCAGGCAAAAACTTTCCAAGGGGTTCCAGAGCCTGCAGGCAGTTCTATCGGAATTTCTAGATTCTCAACTTCCACAAGCTGACTTTCCTGAGAACTGGTGCAGTCAAGATGCCATGCTCGTTCTTGGTTCCCATCTAGTAGTTTTTCTTCCCTTTTACCATAGATTGGTGAACCTCTCACCCACCTCTACCTCAAATCCTACAATGGTGAACTGCCTGGATTTTAAAAAGCCCTGGGAAACAAGCAAAGAAACAACTGGAAATATTGAGGATGCTGTTGAGATATTAGTGAACTCAATAATTGAGTTAACGCATCCTTTTAAGAAACAAGAGCTTTCCAATTGCTTTAAACAAAACTGAAAGCAAACCACTATCCAATTGTCCACTGAGAGAGTCATTACAACAGTTCTCTTAAAAAAAAGCTCTTTTTACAAAAGAATGACAGCTAATAAAGGCAGAATATAATAGTTAGAACACCATTTCTACAGGCCGCAGTGAAATAACTGATTCAGGCAAGGACCACAGCAGGTATTCAAACTATGAGATGAAAAGTTGTTGGGAACAGGTTGTTTGTACGTTATTTACAAACTGCAAAGGGAAATGTGTACTTTTTCAAGGGTGAGACTGGCAGGGGCTCACCATCTTAACCAAGTGACCAAATTTAGCATCACTAACCTAACAGTGGGACAACCTGAAATCAGTGCCTAACATAAAGCAAGGTGACCTACCCAACATTACTAATGAAATATTCTTTCTAAAAGCATTTAACCTGAATCTAATCAAACCTCTAGACAGAGTGCCCAGTTTGGGGGCGGGGGGAAAGGCAGGGGTTGGAGAAACAGATTAAAGATATCATGAGAAAATAATTGACCAAAATGAGAAAACAAAATATTCTACAAGAGAACTAGTCTGGACTTATCAGAAAGTCAATGTTGTGAAATAAGAAGGGTGAGCTATTATTAAAGAGACTAAAGAAAACCAATTGCAAAGCATGTAATTTGATGAGATGCTGACTGGGGAGGGAGGGAGAATTGGTATAAAAAAGCTCTAAAATATTTTGTGGAAATTAGGGAAATTTGTCTTGTGAACTGGATATTAGATGGTGTCATGGAATTATTATTTCTATTAGGTGTGAGAAACGAATTGTGGTTAGTAAGTGGATTTCCTTATTCTTAGGAGATGCTGAAGTATTAAGGATAAAGGGTCGAGACAAATGCAAGTTACCCACAAATGGTTCAACAACAACAAAAAATATGTACGCACATAATCAGAAAGGGAAAGTAAATACGGCAAAACATTAACTGGCGAAATCTGGGTGAAGAGTGTATGGGTGTTTACTGTACTTACTTTCAATTTGTTGTCTTAATGAAAATAAAAAAGTAATAAATTCTGCTCTGTGGTGAAAAAGGACATGCCACATGGAAAGTAAGAGTCTCTCCCTTGGGCTTCCCTGGTGGCGCAGTGGTTGAGAGTCTGCCTGCCGATGCAGGGGACACGGGTTCGTGTCCCGGTCTGGGATGATCCCACATGCCGCGGAGCGGCTGGGCCCGTGAGCCATGGCCGCTGAGCCTGCGCGTCCGGAGCCTGTGCTGCGCAACTGGAGAGGCCACAACAGTGAGAGGCCCGCGTACCGCAAAAAAAAAAAAAAAAAAAAAAAAAGAGTCTCTCCCTCTAGGTCTCAGGTTCAGAGAGAAATAGAAGAAAATAAAGCAGCCAGTCACTGGGCCTGACCTCTTTCTAGACCAAAGGCGGATATGAGTGCATTCATTTTCTCTTGTAGTTGTTTCAAATTACCACAAACAGTAGCTTAAAACAACACAAATCTATTATCTTACAGTACTACAGGTCAGAAATCTAACATGGGTCTTACTGGGCTAAGATTATGGTGACAGCAGGGCTGTGTTCTTTTCTGAAGGCTACACAGGGAGAATCTGTTTCCTTGCCACCCACATTCCTTGGCTCGTAGCCCCCTAACTCCTAACTTCAAAACCAACAACCTTGTATCCCTCTAACCATTATTCCACAGTCACATCTCCCTTTGTCTGACCTCAGACTGGAAAGTCACTTGATTGGGCCCGCCCAGATAATCCAGGATAATCTCCCCTCTCAAGGCCCTTAACTTAGTCACATCTACAAAGTCCCATTTGCCCTGTAAGGTAACACAGTCACAGGTTCCGGGTGTTAGGGTGAATATCTTCAGGGGTCCTTACTCTGCGTACCACAGTAAGTTACCTCCATGCTGAGAGGGGCACCCAGGGCAAGAGCTCTCTGCCTTTGCTCCCCTCTGGGGACCACTGCCTAGGCCCCTCATACCTCATCCTCTGCACTCTGCACGGCCGTTCGGGCCAATGGCAAGTTTCTCACAGTGTACGTAGGCATACAGAGCAGTCAACTGTCCCAAGTGTTTCCGGTTCCCTTGAAGCATGGATGTTCAACTAACAGCCAGGGGGCCTGCCGTGGTCAGGTGAGGTGACTCCACAGCCGGGGCCAAGGGGAAAAGAGTCCCCAAGGAGAGGAGGCCGATTCTCCCTGTGGAGATTTGCCTGAAGCCAAAAATGGGCCATGAATTCACCAGCTGCAGGCTTCAGCATTGCAGGCCAGCAGGTTCCCCAGCGCTCAGGCCAGCGAGGGGCATCATGCCGGAACCCTGCCAGTGCACACTCTAGGTCCAGAATGAAGTCGGGGATACCCCCCCCTCAGCAATTCCACAAGGATGTGTATGTTACCCCTCCCCACCCTCCATTCAAATGGATGTTATCTTCAGAGAGGATGACAGGACCTCCTTGGGAGGCATTATGAAAGAGAAAACATTTTTACCCAAAGGAGACTTATACTATTTAAAGAAACCACTTAAGAAATGAAATTGAACTATACCTGAGACTGAATTGGACACTTTGCCTGGTTTTTTTTCTCTCTAACCTAACAGTTGTGATGGTTTTAAAATATGTCCACAAATTTTTGATATGCCTCCCTTCAAATGGTGACATCTAATACTACTTCCCTTGAACATGGGCCAGACTCATAACCTGCTTCCAGTGAAGAGAATGTGGCAGGAGTGATTCTCTGTCATGTCCGAGGCGAGATTATCATAAGGACAGTTTCTGCCTGGCTCTCTGCCTCTTGCATTGCTCAGCCCCCATGTCGTAGGGACACTAAAGCTGTCTTGTGAAGAGGCCCACGCAGGGAAAACTGAGGCCTCTCACCAACCAGCACCAACTAGCAACAGGGCAGTGAGCCACCTGGCAACAGATCCTCCGGCCCTATCAAGCGACTGCAGTCCAGACATCTTGACCTCTACTTTGTGAGGCCCCAGGCCAGAACTGCCCAGCTAAGCTGCTCCCAAATTCGTGACCCACAGAAATTAGGAGATAATGTTTATTATTAAGTTCCTAAGTTGGGGGGATTTTGTTATGCAGGTAACTTATAGATAACTTATACACAGGTGAAAACTACAGAAAACAATGACGAGAACTACCTTTTCTTGGCATATTCGAGCTGCAGTGAGTTACATGTGTCCATGCTGCATATGTGTGTTCCTCTTGTGGAAAGCATGTGGTTTTATTAGGCCAAGAACAGGAGGAAGGGGAGAGCGCAACTAGCCACATTAGAGTGCTGTCTAAGGGGAAAAAAGAAAGCCACTGAGGTGGAGGTGGATTTATTATAAAGACTCAGAAGAAGTGCAGGGAACTGAAGAACAGGAAGTGGCAGTTAGACCACAGATGGGACTGAAGGAAGGGACAGAAAGCTGTCAGAGCCAAGAGACACTGACTCCATCTCTTTCTCTCAGGCTACGGGACCGATTGTCCCCTATTTTCTCTCTCTTAATTAGCTGCATTCACCTGCTTCTCTTTTGCAATCAGCTGGTTCTGATTACTGGCCCCCAAATGGTGACCTCGGCTCTGAAAGTTACATGACCTTACAAGTTCAATGCTCCTATTTAAATGGCCCAGTCTCAATTAAAAATAGAACTACCATATGATCTAGCAATCCAACCTCTGGGTATATACCTAAAGGAAATAAAATCACTGTCTTGAAGAGATATCTGCATTCCCATGTTCATTGAAGCATCATTCACAATAGCCAAGATACGGAAACAATCTAAGTGTCTGTCGACAGATGAACGAATAAAGACAATGTGATATACAAATACACTTCACACGCACGCACACACATAATGGAGTATTATTCAGCCTTAAAAAAGAAGGAAATCCGGCCATTTGTGACAGGGTGGATGAACCTGGAGGACATTATATTAAGTGAAATAAGCCAGACACAGAGAGACAGATACTGCATGGTCTCACTTATATGTGGAATCTAAAAAAGTTGAATTCACAGTTAACAGTGAGTAGAATGGTGGTTACCAGGGCTGGGGGATTGCAGGAAATGGGGAGATACTGGTGAAAGCGTACAAACTTTCAATGATAAGATAAATAAGTTTTGGAGACCTAATATACATACAGCATGGTGACTATAGTTAATAATAGTTGTATACTCAAAATTTACTGAGAGATTTCAAGTGTTCTCACCACACATACAAAAATGGTAACTATGTGAGATGGGGTGTTAGCTTGATTGTGGTCATTTCACAATGTGTATGTATATCAAAACATCATATACTTTAAATATACACAATTTTTATTTGTCAATCATATTTCAGTAAAGCTGGGGAGAAAACATATGACCCAGGCTCTCAATGTTCTGATCTAAATTCTTAGGAGGCAGAGTCTGTTTGACTGAGCTTAAGTCCGATACAGAGCGGATCCAACCAGCTGTAGGCACTGGGATGCAGCAGAGTTCCTGTGCTACCCCTCAACACTCTCTAACAAATTTGGCAAATTTTATAAAGGGGAAGGACAAGGAGAGGGAGGAAGTGACTGACAGAGGAAATGACTGGCATCTTAGTGTGTGTGTGTATGTGTTTTTAAAATTCCATGACCTCTCTCCACTGGTGAGCCTGCCAACAGGCACAACACCTTTGGCCTCCATGTCACCTCCGTTTGAATCACCCACCTGAATACACATACCCTTCACACTGCCTGGGTTTTCCCACATGGACACCATGCTGTGTCACGCTCCCACAGGTTAGACCTGAGGCAGTTTCCTCTGCCGTGTCCACCTGGGGAACACCTATTCCCATCTCAAACCCTGCTGCCTTTCATCTTCTCTGAGGTTCTAGGTCCCTCTTAGCCCCAACCCCTCCAAAATAAGTTACTCACACCTTCTTTCTTACTATAGTACTTCTTTAATTTTCACATATATTACTTCTTTTATTGTATACATTATATTGCATTGTGTTCATAGATTCCTATAGGGAGCAATGTCATTTAATTCATCTTTAGACCTCTAGGATCTCAAAAACAAAGTAGGTTCTCAACAACAGTGTTCCAGCACACTGAACAAGCATGATTTCAGGGACTAACTTAAAGCAACTTAATTTTTATTTCCCACTGTCCCAGTGATAACACTCTGTAGTGCCTGGTACTCCCATCCCTGAATGAAAACCTGAGCTGCCCCATTCCTTTTTATGGTCACTTTTAGGTAAGAAAAGTTAGTAATTAAAATTTCCAGTCCAGTATCATAGTCGAAATTTGCCCCCTGACTTACAGTTAAGGCTTTCCCCTTCCCACCAGTTTGCAGCCACTGTACCCGGGAAAGCTGACGTTCAGGCAAAGAGTGGAGCCACGTCCCTCTCTCCCTGGTTTGCCTGTCTACCAGCACTCCAACAACTCCACTCAAATATCCTCTGCAGCAGCCTTTCCCAGTCTTCCTCGTGACTCCTTTATGCCCCTGATATGGGTGAGAGTTTAAAAGCAGTCTAATCAGTTCTCAGCCTCCTACATCTTGCAGAGTCCTACAGAGCAGTCTGTCTCTGGTATTTCTTGTCACAGGGTCTCGGAAAGCACTCCTGTTCTGACATACTTTTATAACCGTTTAACTAAACTGTCAGCACTTGGGATTTTTCTACCTCGAACTTTCAATAGGTCTCCCTCCTCACCCCAAGACTCCTATCCTTCTACCCCATTCCACTCCTCACTTCTGCATCCACCCACTTCCATAACCTCTAGTTATTGACCCCTGCAGAGTCTCTGAATCCTGTCTTCTTACCTAGGCAACAATGTCTGGCCATTTCACCAACGCTCTTGCTAGGGATTAAACTCATGTGCTTCTCAAGAAAAGGGACCCAGTGAAAGACAGATTACCCCCTCCCCTTTTGGCAGAAGATACTCCTGGCCATTACTGCCACGTTTGGGTCTTGGCATCAGTGACTGAAGTAGTATGGCGGTTTCAACTTCTAAATTACTTGTATC
The DNA here is from genome assembly GCF_003676395.1 of Aethalodelphis obliquidens. Lineage (NCBI taxonomy): Eukaryota > Metazoa > Chordata > Mammalia > Artiodactyla > Delphinidae > Aethalodelphis > Aethalodelphis obliquidens. The sequence continues at coordinate 18,466,265 of NW_020837980.1, read as the reverse complement.
TCTAGAAACCAGAGTCGTCCTAAAAGAAAGTACCTTGTCTCTTAGAACCTCACATCCTTGACCCAGACACGCCGTCCCTCCTATGCTAACTGATTCTCTACTCACTGAAAGTCTGCAAAACAGACTTGATCCTCACCTTTCTCACCTGTTAGTACTGACAGGACCACTTGTGTAGTCAGAGCAGCCACATCAACCCTATGAGGCTCTGGGAAGAGGCTTCCTCATCAATGGCCTTTCCGCTGGAGAACACCCACGTACATACATGTCAGCGATGACTCGATGTCCCTCCCCAACCAGTGGAGCAACTGTAAAAGGTCCCCGCACCCCACTACTGCAGTCCGCCATGCTCATGGCCCAAGATCCACAACGCGGTAAAGCAATAAAGACATCACCGTCTGTCACCGCTGTTAAATTAGCACCACGCTCTAACCAACTGAGCTAACCAGCCAGAATTGTGTCACCTGTGCTAATCAAAGGCCCAACTCAGGAGGCCAAAGTCCTCCGTCTCTGCAGTAAATCCTGTGTATTCCTGGGGCCTGTATTAATGACCTCATCACTGACCTTTCCCAAATCACAATGCTTACCACCTTCTTATCATAGTGCCCTCTCTCCTGAACAGAGCTCACTATGCCCTACTCATCAGCCCATCTCAAGCTCTAGCCCTTATACCTCTAGAAAATTTTCAAATATATAGCTATTCAGACAAGTGGTCTTAAACCACAGGCCTAACTTGTTTTCTCCTCCTGCTTAAAGCAGTGGTTCTCAACTTTAGCAGCAAAATGAAGAGCTTTAAAAAATACTGATGCCCGGTTTCCACTCCCAGAGATTCTGATTGAATTGGTCTAGGGTGAAGCCTGGGCATTAGGACTTTCTAAAGCTCCCCAGCTGAGTCTACTGTGGAGGCAAGGTGAAGAATCTGTCTTAAGGCTCTCTGAATACGGATGCATCCATGCTACACAGAACATGCACATTTTGGTGAGGAGATGGCACGCGTAAATGTGGTGGGAGGCTCAAGGCAGAAACTATTTGTTGACCATACACTACATATCAAGTTCTACGCTAGTAACTCATGCAGTCTTTTCAACTGTACCTCATTTCCTCTTTACAGTCATCCTATGAGGTAGGCACTATTGTCCTTATTTGACATACAGGGAAACCGAGGCCCAGAGAGGGCATACAGAGTGACTGGTATGCTCAAGTGTCAAACCCTTTCTGTGACACCATCCTGAAGAGGTCACGCCTCTTACAGCTGGATGACCCTGTAACGGAGCGCCGCAAGGCGCAGCCCTTAGCCCTCCGCCGTTGCTGCCCACCATCACCCCCGCACCCCGTTACCAGGCAACGGTTACCGGGAGATCATTAACGCCGGGGGTTGGAGCCTCAGCGAGAGGTCTTGCTCAGCCATTGGTCGGCACCACAGACGGCCCCATTCAGCCATTGGTCGGCGCTGCCGTGGGCCCCGCCCCCAGGCGAGCAACTGTCAAGGAGCCACCGTTTGAGGGGCGTTTTTGAGCCCACGGTCGGCGGAGCGGTGGTCGTCCACTTGGAGAGTGAGGTAAGAGGCCGATCCCAGCCTTCTCCCCGGGGCCCTCCAGCTCACCCGGCCTCGGGCTGGCAGACGAGCTGGGGGGCCCAGGGAACAGGCTGGGGGTGTGCCCTGCAGGGCTCCAGAGCCTCGCCAGGACCGCCCACGGGCCGGGCCCAGGCCCTGAGGCTGCGGTGACCCTCTCCCCCATCCCCGCCTCTGCGACCGAATGGCAGCGGCAGTCTGCATGGGACACAGTCCGGGGAACCTGGCCCCCACTGTTTACGCGGCCTGAGGAGCCCGAGGGCCAGCTGGGCCCTGGGCGCCTGGCTGCCTCAGCGATGACAGCTGGGCAGGGTCTGGGGACCTCGCCCGGAGGGAGCCACCGTCTGAGATCTGCCTCTTCAGCCTGGGCACTGGTGGGAAGAGCCAGACTGGGTGCTGGACTGACGCTCCGAGGTTAGGGTGACCGCCCCGCTTCTCTCCACCAGGCCTGGACCTCGGAGGGCGAAAGTCGTGCCTTGGGACCTTCCCCTTTTCTTGTCAGAACAGAGAGTAACATTTGTTTTGGTGGAGATTTACAGGAACATCGTGACCCGACCATGACCTGACCTCAAGGACAAAGGCTCTGACACCAAGAAGTGTGCACCAACTAACCACGCCCCTTCCTCACCTTTCCTATAAAAGGGCTTTGCTGATTGCTTTCAGGGAGTTTGGGGTTTTTTAAGGCGTGAGCCACCCATCTCCTTGCATGGCCCTGCAATAAACCTTTCTGTGTTCCAGACTCCAGCATTTTGGTATTGTGTGGCCTCACTGTGCGTCGGGCACACAGGATTTGCGTTTCGGTAACAATCCCACTCCCCCCAAAAACAGGCGCCAGCGCAGAAACCCTAGTCTATTGCATCCACGGATATATTTTTTTTTTCCTGGAACATTTTCCCATGAACTCCACACATACAGCCCAGTTACTAGGCTACACTTTAGGCTGCCAAAATGAGGCGAAGTGCTCCAGGCAGAACTTCTTGATAGGGGACTACTAGGTCTGGGCCTTTATTAAAGTACTTCCACTCTATTGACCGATACCTGGATCCTTCTCCCTCACTGCTAACTTAAACCCTGCGGCTTTCTATACTGAGTTTTTCTTACAGATGAAGCTATATTGCTTACCTACAAGCCATTCCTTTGCTGGTCTACTAAAACCATGTATTCCACCGTTCCTCTGCCTTGTACTACAGACAGTACACAGAGCATCAAAATATACTGGCTAAGCTGCATACGACTGCTGCTAACATCAAGATGGGGCTCTCGGGACTTCCCTGGTGGCGCAGTGGTTGAGAGTCCACCTACCGATGCAGGGGACGCGGGTTCGTGCCCCGGTCCGGGAAGATCCCACATGCCGCGGAGCGGCTGGGCCCGTGAGCCATGGCCGCTGAGCCTGTGCGTCCGGAGCCTGTGCTCCGCAACGGGAGAGGCCGCAGCGGTGAGAGGACTGCGTACTGCAAAAAAAAAAAAAAAGATGGGGCTCTCATACCTAGTGACCTGGGAGGCTAGCGGCGACAAGTCGGTACTTTTGTTGCGCGCCAGTGTCTTGGTAGCTCAATTCCACCACTTCACTCCATGCAATCCACATTCCGCCTGAGGTATGCTTCGAGGGGCCAAGGGACCCACTGGGAGAGGACACTGTGGGTGTCCTTTCAGGCGCTGCAGGGCAAACTCCAGTGCTTGCGCAGGTGTCCCACATACCCTGAGAGAGAAAGAGGTCAGATGGGTCAGTTCTCTCAAAACACTTGCAGAATTCTTGACTCCCGTTACCTTAACTGTCCTTCCTCATCCCAACCTCAGCCCCTGCTCACGACTCTGGCTTTCAGAATCCTCCTTGTCCCACTCACTTAGGGACTCCCCTATTTCCACCTCACCCACGAGGAACTAAATGTGGAGCATTTCTGCCTTTCTGTTTACAAACACGCACAGGGTCGCACTATCTGAAGGAAGACGTGCTCTACTGCCCAGAGTTCTGTTTTCCTAGCTTCCCCTCTCCACTGTGCTGCATGGCTACTGCCTTCATGCACAATTTTCCCACCTTCTCCCTCCCACTGCACTACCTTATTTACATTCACATCTTCTCTTGGTCTCCAGAAAAAAAAAATACAAAGAAAACACAAGGTTTTCTTTCTTGGCCCCTCAGATTTGTTCCTCTATGTCGCTCCCAGGGTTATCTTTCCAAACACAGAAAGCTCACCACTCTGGTTTAAAGCCTGGACGGCTCTCCCACGCCCACGCCTTTACTACTCGATTCGCTGAAACCTCCTCACAGAGTTCACGGCCGAAACAGAGCAACGGAAAGGAGTGACGACCGTATAAGCATGTGGAGCTGTGACTGCAGAATCTCGAAGAATGTCGTGTTGTGTGCTCCAATCCATCGCGTCCACGTGAATTAACCTCCGACCTTTCTCGAGGGTCAAATTTGGTTGACTATTACCAGCCAAAACGTTTCTAAATGTTTTCGCGCTAAAAATGATCAGTCAAGCGCATGAGCAAACGCCCGGAGGGTGAGGGGGCGTCCGCTGTTCGCGCAGGCAGATCTCGCGATGTTTGGGCCAGTCCGGGGAGTAGTGTTTTTGGGGGTGCTTTGAGGCCTATTTACGCCCCCGCCTCTCCTCCAGCCCCGATGGATTAATGCTGTCGTCAAATAAAAAAAATCAAGACTCCGCGGCGAGAACAAACGAGGCTAGAGGTAGGCGACACGCCAGCGGCAGGTCTCTGGGGCCGAGGAAGGGCTTTTCTCTACGAGGCCCCGAAGGCCGCACAAGTTCTTCAGAAACAAAAGCCAGAACTCTGTAAAAAATGGAAAAAAGCCAACCAGTTTATCACCTTAGAATGCGGTGTGGGGATTTTTGTTGTTGTTTTTCCACTTTTCACTGTAGGAAAAATCCCATTGGCTGACACCACCAAGTTTCCCCCTTCTGCTGCTACTGCGCCTGCGCGGGGCTTTGTTTACTACCTCGGGCGGCCGCTGGGTACCCACTTCAGAGTCCGGAGTCTAAGGTCTTGGTGTGTAGTTCATGATGAAAGTCGCGTTTTCAGCCGGGAACACGGGTGGGAGGTTAATAACAGGACAGGTTAAGTGTATACCTGAAACCAGTGAAAATACGAGCCGTAATGAAAACACGAGCCGTAATGAAAACCAATCTTGATCACTTAGAAATCGTTGCCTTTTCAGATCTGTCGTGGAAGAGCTTCATTATGAACGTAATGAAGGTGATAGCACCACTCTAACCATAACTAAGAAGTGGTAAGCAGCAACAGTACTAAACCCAAAAGCGAAGGTCGTATTTAGGTACCTGTTAAAAATATGGACTCCTGTAATGGAAAAGATGCAAATAACACTAACCCTAAGCCCATCTTGCTCAAATTTCGAGCAATACCTGCATCATTAAGAATGACTATTGGAAAAAAAAAAAAGACTCTCGAAGCAGAGTCAAAAAAGGAGCCATGCAAATTTTTAAACTAAAAACAGAGATGACTCTAGAAGCAATAGCCAGAAAAAGCACAAACCAACAAGCAAATTTTCGAAAATGGTTTTAAGTTCCCTTCAGAATCAGTTTCAGGTGGCTTAGAAGGCTATGATACTTACAAAATGAGAAGATCTGGTGAAACTTTGTGTTATAGATATGACTGGATCTGTTTGAAAACAAAGAAAACGCAGGCAAGCTGATTTTTAAAAACTATCCTTATGGAAGAATTTCCAGTGATGCGTTTTAATGTGCTCAAAACAGCCTTAAGTAACTGGTAGATTCAGCTAGACCTAGATGTTTATCTTAGAGTTGGATAATAGCATAGATGTTAACAATTTGGAAATTTTGTTGGACTCTGTTAGGTTTTAAATGATGGATTTGAAGACTTTAATTTGTAATAGAAGAAACTTTCTACAAAAGGAAGGTGAAATTTTTAGGTAGCATGAAATTAAGTAGAGGAAAAGTATGGACACGTGTGCAGATGGGGCCAGATTTTGAAGGCTCTGGACGCCTCCAGCATGGTTCACAGAGCCTTCACCTTAAAAAATCAGCCTCTGGGTTTTTCTTATTATGTTCGATATGACAGTAAAATTTAGTAAATGTAGCAATTTGGATACTTACCCTTTAAGGCAACAATTTGTACCAAAGTCACAAGGAACTTTAAAATCCTGCTCCGTTATCTAGAGGTACACTCATTTGGTTGAAGTAAGGTGATAGCCAGTTTTCTAAGCCAGGACTGAATTGACATTTTCTTCCTGAAGGAAAAGAAACGTAGATAAGCTGAATTGATTCTTTGTTCGCCTATTAAGGTGATTAAGACTGACTCATAAACACTGCTTACTTTGTCAAGGCAATCAACAACTGTAAAAGAAACTGAATGCTTTTATTGCACATGATGAGATGGTTCTAATGGAAATAGAGAATGGGAATTGGATGAAGAGTTGATATAGAACTATGAATCCTTTGAGACTACTGGTTCATTTACATGTGATGAAAATGTTAGTGTAAGACTGGTAAGTGGTCAAATAAAACTTCGTCTTTGTTCACTGAAAAAAAAAATCCTTTGATGAGTAAAAGAAACTCACTACTGAATTGGTTATCCATTCAGTCTGTCATACGACTCAGGAGATAGACTTCCAGAATTTCCACAATCAGTAATTACCCTGACATTGTAAAGCAGTGAAAAAAACTGCTGCCATATGCGTCCACATATTTATGTAAACCTGGGTTCTTGAATTATTGTGACCCCAAGATAAGAAATTGCTGATCAGTGAATCTTGTATGCATTCCCAATTACCCAAAATTGGTTGAATCAACACAATATAATCTTACTTATTAACTGAGTGATAGAACTTTCTTCAAGATAGATAATTTTAAACATTTTTTGAAGTATTAAACATGTGATAGCCAAATTGCAGTGTTTGTGCATGAATCCTTAATGATAAACAAGGGACTTCAAGAAAACTGTGCTCCTGCTTGTAGCTCTGCTCTCTTGCAAGTGTTGGGAGTAATTCCAGCACTCTTGTCACACCTGAAGAAAGAATGTTCCAGTCAGTTGGAAGGGAATCATTAGCAAGGGGGTGGGGGCATATGGGAGAAGAAAGGGTGACTTTGATTGTGAATATTAAGCAATGCCCATTAAGGACATATCTGCTGAAGCACTCTTCCTGCTGTTAGGGAGCTCCTCTCCCGCCTCCCTCCTACCCCCATCTTTGCCTGGCTGGCTTCTTCATTGCATTTACATCTCTGTAAGGAATTCTGCCATCTTCAACATACAAGAGTCTTCTGTCATAGTCACAGAATGGCTGCCACAGCACCAAAAATCATGTTCTCATGTGAAATGTTCAAACAGAAAGGCAGGGATAGAGGGAGAAGAAAAAGAAAAATGCTTTCTCTTTGTGGCCTCCCTTCTTATCAGGGTGAAAAATCTTTCCCATATGATTTAACAGACTTCCCTTCACATTTCATTGCTCAGAACCTTGTCACATGACTACCTCTAGCTGGGAGGAAGGGTAGGAAAATACGTACAGAAGAAAGAAGTAGTTTTTTAAAAGTGGTGCACTAAAAATAATAGGACTTATGAAAATACAAGCTTAGGAGCAGAACACTGAAAGCCTATGCAGTTTTGTTACCCTAGGACCATAAAAGTTACTAGGCTAATAAAAAATACACAATTAAACCTCCACTGGTATTTGTACTCAACATCACAGTCATCTTTTAGAGCTGTGCTGTCCAATATGGTAGCCACTAGCCAAGTGTGGCTCTTGAGCGTTTCAATGTACCAATCCAAACTGAGATGTGATGTAAATGTAAAATACACAGCAGATTTCAAAGACTTAGTATGAAAAAATAATGGAAATATCTCATTAATAGTTTTTATATTGAAATATTTCACCTGTTTCTTTTTACTTTTTAAAAATATAGCTATTAGAAAGCTTAAAATTACATGTTTCTCGTATTTCTTTTCCTGGACCGGGGCACGAACCCGTGTCCCCTGCATCGGCAGGTGGACTCTCAACCACTGCGCCACCAGGGAAGCCCTGTTTCTCATATTTCTATCAGACAATGCTGCTTTAGAACCTTTAAACCTGGGACATGTGCTTTCTCCTTGGACATATAGGTCCTTGAGGGCATTTGATTCCAATTGAAAGCAGTTTTGTCAAAATTAAAAATCTGATCTAGCATCTCGTGCCCTTGGATTGGAAGAATTAATATTGTTAGAATGGCCATACTACCTAAAGCCATCTACAGATTTAATGTGATCCCTATCAAGTTACCCATGACATTGTTCACAGAACTAGAACAAATCATCCTAAAACTTACATGGAACCATAAAAGATGCAGAATTGCTAAAGCAATCCTGAGGAAAATGGAACCATAAAAGATGCAGAATTGCTAAAGCAATCCTGAGGAAAAAGAAAAAATCTTGAAGCATAACCCTCCCAGATTTCAGGCACTACTACAAAGCTACAGTAATCAAAAAGTATAGTATTGGCACAAAAACAGACATACAGATCAATGAAACAGAATACAGAGGCCAGAAATAAACCCACACACCTATGGTCAATTAATCTTTGACAAGGAGGCAAGAATATACAAAGGAGAAAAGACAGTCTCTTCAGCAAGTGGTGCTGGGAAAGCTGGACAGCCACATGTAAATCAGTGAAGTTAGAACACACCCTCACACCATACACAAAAATAAACTCAAAATGACTTGAAGACTTAAATATAAGACATGATACCATAAAACTAGAAGAGAACATAGGCAAAACATTCTCTGACATAAATCGTACTAATGTTTTCTTAGGTCAGTCTTCCAAGGCAATAGAAATAAAAGCAAAAATAAACAAATGGAACCTAATCAAACTTACAAGCTTTTGCACAGCAAAGGAAACCATAACAAAACGAAAAGACAACCTACGGACTGGGAGAAAATATTTGCAAATGATGCTACCGACAAGGGCTTAATTTCCAAAATATAAAAACAGTTCATACAACTCAATAACAAAAAACCAAACAGCCCAATCAAGAAATGGGCAGAAGACCTAAATAGACATTTCACCAAAGAAGACATAAAGATGGCCAATAGGCACATGAAAAGATGTTCAACATCGCTAATTATTAGAGAAATGCAAATCAAAACTACAATGAGGTACCACCTCACAGCAGTCAGAATGGCCCTCATTAAAAAGTCTACAAATAACACATGTTGGAGAGGGTGTGGAGAAAAGGGAACTATCTTACACTGTTGCTGGAAATGTAAATTGGTGCAGCCACTGTGGAAAACAGTATGGAGGTTCCTTAAAAAACTAAAAATAGAGTTGCTATATGATCCAGCAATCCCACTCCTGGGCATATACCCAGACAAAACTATAATTCAAAAAGATACATGCACCCATATGTTCATAGCAGCACTACTCACAATAACCAAGACATGGAAACAACCTAAATGTCCATCGACAGATGAATGGATAAAGAAGATGTGGTATGTGTGTATATATATATATATATATACACACACATATATATGTATATATTTATATGTATATAAAATGGAATATTACTCAGCCATAAAAAAGAATGAAATAATGACATTTTCAGCAACATGGATGGACCTAGAGATTATCACACTAAGTGAAGTAAATCAGAAAGAGAAAGACAAGTACCATATGATATCACTTATATGTGGAATCTAAAATATGACAAAAATTAACTTATTTACAAAACAGAAACAGACAGACATAGAAAATAAACTTATGATTACCAAAGGGGAAAGGGGGTGGGGGAGGGATAAAGTAGGAGTTTGGGATTAGCAGATACAAGCTACTGTATATAAAATAGATAAACAAGGGCCTACTGTATGACACAGGGAACTATATTCAATATCCTGTAATAAACCACAATGGAAAAGAATATATCTATCTACAACTGAATCACTTTGCTGTACACCAGAAACTAACACATCGTTGTAAATCAACTATACTTCAATTTTTAAAAAATCCACTAGAATTACCATAATGACAGTCTCTCTTTAAAAACAAAAAACAAAAAACTAAGTTAATGAAAAAGAAGAGTCTGATCCAGTATTCAGCCTTCTTGATCAATCAGTCCCCCAACCCCCAACCCCACACACAGGACAAAACAGTTTCGCACCTTCGTTTACACTGTGTAGCTTTACCACATAACAATGTCATAAAAATCTTAAAGTTTTTTGTTTGTTTGTTTGTTTTGCGGCACGCGGGCCTCTCACTGTTGTGGCCTCTCCCGTTGTGGAGCACAGGCTCCGGACGCGCAGGCTCAGTGGTCATGGCTCACGGGCGCAGCCGCTCTGCGGCATGCGGGATCCTCTCGGACCGGGGCACGAACCCGTGTCCCCTGCATCGGCAGGCGGACTCTCAACCACTGCGCCACCAGGGAAGCCCTCTTAAAAGTTTTTGAAGCCACAAACAAACCTCTATTTGTACTAAAGGAAGGCATTCCTGAAGAATTTCCTGCTTTTTTTCTTAAAGTGTTTATATTGCTAAGGTTTTGTATTTAATTGTAAGAAGACTTGCCCCTGATCACTTCAAAATGTAAGTTTGCTGGGAAAAATAATGAAAGAACCAATGTGATTTCTGAATTATGTTGACATTATTTCCCCTTGTATCAATTGCATATGAGCTAAAAATGACTATATCTGGCATACAGAGCTCGTATTGTGGGAGATAGGACTGCCAGTAGGCAAAAGGGAGAGAGAATTCCAATCCTATATTTTCAGAGGGGTGGTATACATTTATGAGCTATCTCGGACAGTGTCAGTGAACAATAACAGGGAAATAAGATGATTCTACTCATTACCAAGTTTACATTTAGTAAAATTTCCCATTTAATTAATGCAGTTCTCTGCCTCTCTCAACTTAACTCCATTGAATTCTCAAGACCCTTTCAAAAGCAACCTCTGAAGCCTTCCCTGATCTCACCTCTAGAAACTTCAGAGCACTTTGCGTGTACCATCTTTTTAAAGCACATATATTTGGCCATACATTAATGTTATTGTCTCTTTGTTTAACTTTTATATATAGAATAAAGCTCCTGCCATGGAAGATGGTAATTGTATCTTACTTTTCAAATTTTCTGTAGTGATTGGCCTTATGGTTCATACAAATGAGAAACACTTAAGTATTTGTCGAATTTAATTGTACTGTATCTATCCTAAAATGACTTATTTAATACATCTACTTTTTATTTAATAGAATATTTCTAAAATTTAAAGTATGAGTTGGTATTTGACTTACATCTCTAGTGCTTAAAAAACTACAAGAGAACCCTCTGCATGTTGGAAAATCAAACCAAACATATTAGAGTATGTACTGGTGGATTTTTTTTTTAATATTTTAAGTGATTAAGACTGAATCCACAGTTAACATAGACCTATGATAAATCTGGATCCACATATTGATGACATGTTTTAAAAGGTGGGTATTTTAGAGCTTCCCTGGTGGCACAGTGGTTGAGAGTCCGCCTGCATCGTGGGTTTGTGCCCCGGTCCGGGAGGATCCCACGTGCCGCGGAGCGGCTGTGCCCGTGGGCCTGCGCGTCCGGAGCCTGTTGCTTCGCGGCGGGAGAGGCCACAACAGTGAGAGGCCCGCCTACTGCAAAAAAAAAAAACAAAAGATTGGTATTTTAGATCTCCCTCCTTCTCCCTTTTCTCAGGGCCTTTCCCCTTTTCTCTTCTACTTTAAACTCCTTATGTTTTATTTATCTGTCTTGATAATCGCTCAAATCAAGAAATCAGTAAGTAATGTCTAACTTTTAAGTCTAAAACATCATAACCACATTTAAAGTCCTGAGAAGCCAGCATGAAGCAATGGTCATGATGAATGTGGTAATTATTAACCCTGTCCATCTAATTACACCATTGTACATCCCAGTCATCAGGGCACTCAAGAATGATGATATGATTCTGTTCTCATCTTTTCACTTGGGTATACAGTATACTGACACAAATCTCATGTTGACTGATAAACTGGACTTGACTAGAAGGGCTCTTTTAGAATGACTTACCAGCAAAAAAGGATCTACCATTTACGCAATCAGTCTACAGTTTCCCTAAATTTTCTCACTTTGTTTCCATTCTTGTATGATGCCTTTCCCACTGAGGTGGGAACCCCTCAAATACAGAGACCTTGTCTTATTTGTCTCTTGCTTATTTGTATCTATAACTCCAGCTCTCACCTAATGCCTGACACATAGGTAATCAATAGATACATAATGAGTGAATGAAGTACAGCTTTGATCAAACAATCATATGTCCCATGTGAGCTTGGTTGTGATTAAATGTTGCTTATTTTGGTTATGGAGCGTTACCTATGGGTGGTGGTTGGCTAAGTTCTTTTGGTTGTAAGGAACAGTCTCATTTGTTCCCTTGAGTAGTGTGTGAATGTGTGTTCACATGTGTGACGGGAATCTTAGCCATACTGCCAAATCCTTAGACCATGGAAACCCAAACTACGGGGCCTTGAAAGAGTCACATGTAAACAGGAATTATAAGTCCATTAGGAACGTTGAGAGCTCTAGACATCTTTGCCATGGAAGCCCATGGCCTATGAGTCCAGCACATAGTGACTCTATGTCCCTACATGTCTTCTCTCTGCATCAGTCTATGCTCTTTTCACTGTGACCTTCTGGTTTTTACTATACTTCCCAGTTCTAATTCTTGAGTGAGAGTATAAGATTGGAGTAGCTAATAACCATCTTCCTTTTGGGCAGAGGTGTCCGTGCCAGGCCCCATCATAAAACACAGTTTTTAGTCAGGAGCCCATGCCGTGGCCCATGCTAGGGGTGGGGCATTTGCTCTTGGAAGGAGCTGTAGATTTGATGGATTCCATGACTGCCATATCGAGGACCTAACAGAATTCACTAGAGGATATCTCTTTGAGCTTCACTGCAACTGTGTATGTTTGCCAGTAATATCTATTAGGTGCTACCTACTCTGTATTTATTTTGTTTAGAGGATGGAAATTGGCCTCACTGGAGGATACAGAAAAGGTTAAAGACTGTAGATTTATATCTGAAGTCAAAGTGAATATGTCACGAAGGCAGTGGAATGTGTCCATGTGTGTTTGGGGGATGGAGGGGTATCTTTCTGAAGAGCTGAGTTTAGGGGAAAAGCATCAGGCTTAGGTTGTTATCTTTGCACCTAACTGTGATGACCATAGGCAAATCACCTTTTATCTTTATTTCTACTTCCTCACTTGTTAAGGGTTATAACACTTACCTCGACTGCACAGACAATTATTAAAACACTCTGCTATGGTAAAATACATAAATGTTAAATTCAGATTATTATGTGAATAATGTATGAAAATGATCTGAAAATGTTTAATAGGTAGTGTCTATGCAGATTTAAAGTTCAGTGAAATTTGGTGGGGATTAAAACTCTTGTGTATGCATTCAGAAAAGTAGACCATAAGTATGGTGGTGGTTTGGAATATTTGCCGGATTGGGGCCAACAGTTCTGGCCTTGTGCTGCCCTCCTGTGCTGTTTAAACAGCTCAGCAGGTCGATTACATTCTTGCTTCATGAATGCTCTGCGGGGGAATTCTATCTTATTACTTACCCTCTTCTGTCCTCATGTGGCCACAGAGGGCCTAACTATTCTGGATGTTTCTGATTCTTCGGTAAAGGAAGAGATGGAAAAACTACTCTGAAATATTCTAGGTCAGAAAATCAAATCCCAAGTTAAGGCAAAAGGCAACAAACTTCAAATTGCATTAGACACGTTGTATAATTGGTCCGCTGATACAGGGAGATCTTAAGCAGATTATTGAGGTTCGGAGAAGAATACCATAATGACAATGTCAGGAAAGGCTTTTTGTCAAGAATAAATAGAAATTCTACTCAATGTCCTTTTATTATGCTAAGAATTTACAATAAAGCCTTACACTCTTGATTTTCTATTTCTTAGCTGGGTGAAATATGAGACACAAGCAAAGCTCATTCTGTGCTAATTCTCTTAGCATCGTCTCCAAAAGGGATTCCTTTCAAAGAGCTTTAAGGTAATTTGTCAACATGACAATTCTTAGGAAAGTTAAGAAAAGATATTGAAGGAACCATAGAATGTGACAGCATACAATGAAACAAGTTAAGGTAGTCAATGGGTGGCACCTTCTTCACGTGCTTACTTCCTCATCTGCCAGTACACAGACCCCACCCCGGGCCTGCTTCCAGACTGGCTCCCTGATATTAGAACCTAGCCACCCTCCGCTTAGACAAGGTTTATGTGTGCATATTTTGTTCATGTGGGTTTACAGCATGTATGTACATGACTTTCCTTTTAGTCCACTCCAGTCAGGCTTTCATATCCTCTACTTGGCCAATACTACTCTTATCAAGATCACCAATGACCTTCATGGCCAAATCCAATGGTCAGTTTTCAGTCCTCATCTTACTTGACTTATCAGCAGCATTTGAACCATCTGATCTCTTCTTGTCCTTGAAATACTTTCTCTTACTTGGCCTCTGAGTCACCTCTCCTTGGCTCTCCTTTACTCCAGCAGCGGCGCCTTTATATTCTCCTTTGTCTAGAGCCTTTCCATTTTTTGATTTCTAAAAGTTGTAATGCTCAGGCCTCTTCCCTGTCTAAACTCATTCCCTTTGTCATCTTATCTAGTCCCATGGCTTTAATATCATCTAAATGCTGAAAATTTACTAATTTGTATCTCCAGCACAAACCTCTCTCCCCTAAGAGAGACTCATATATACAACTGCTCACTCAGCAACTCCACTTGGATGTCCATGGATATCTCAAACTTAACACATTCAAAGCAAAATTTGTTCCTCCCTCAGTCAACCCCATTTCAGTAAATGGCTAAACCTTCTTCAGCTGCTTAGGTGAAAAAGCCTTGGAATTACTACGGACTCCTCTCTCCCATACACACATTCCATTTCCAATCCTTTAGCAAATCTATTAATAACTCTACCCCTTTTTCTACGTACATTGCTACCACCCTGGTCTGAACCAGTATGACCTCTTCTTGGATTACTGCAATGGTCTACTAACTGGTCTCCCTACTTCTCTCTTGCTTTTCTGAAGTACTTCCCACTCAGGAAAGTGACCAAAGTTAGCTGATCAAAACTCTCTGCTCAAAGGTGGCTTACCTCATTTGGAATAAAATCAAACGTCTTTATCATGTCTTATATAATATACATGATCCAGGCCTCTACTTTCTCTCTGATCTCATCTCCTACCTCCCAGTCCCTACATACTGTGTCTGGCTTACTAGTTCCCTTATTACTCTTTAGCCACCCTAGGCACATTCCTCAGGGCTCTTGGATTTGCTATTCCCTCTGCCTGGAACACAGAAAATGACATAGTCCAATGCCCTCATTTCATTCAGGTCTCTATTCAAATGTCAGTTAATCAAAGAGTCCTTCCTTGTTAATACAGCATCTGCCTTCATTACTCTCTGCAGCCTCAACTACACTAGTTTTTTTCTTTTAGCACCTATAACAACATGACATACTATGCTTATTTATTTGTGTCTTGTCTGCCTTCCACACTTGAGTGTAAACTCCATTCCATAAAGCAGGACTTTGGCAATCTTTTTTTTCTGCTGTGTCCCCAGAGTGTCTGGCATCTGCTAAGAGCTCATTAAAAATTTAGTGAATGAAGGAATGAACAAATATTCATGTGAACAGTTATTCAGAGAGTGGTCAGGAGCAAAAAATGAGCACTTTCCAGTTATTTTTTTTTAGGTATAAGTTTGCGTAAACTGAAGACTGAGATAATTAAGGGAGGTTTTCTCCTTTGTATCTTCTCAATGACTGTTGTTGAAAATGGTGAGTTGGTGGTGAATATGTTTTTTTGTTCCAAATTCCATATTCTACTCACAGAGGTTGTCCACTTATGTTTCAGTCATGGAAATTAAAGTCATGGATCCAGGGTTTGCCATTTATTTCACCTTCTTATGAAACCAGCAATACTGTATTTGCTTACTACATTTTACTTGAAAATGAAGATTTTTCTCTAATTAAAATTGCCTGATGCATTTTTTCTTTAAAGTCTGACCCCACTGGATCAGTTTCAAACCCTTTCTGAGTCCAGTTTCTTTCGAAGATGCTATTTTTCTTTTTAGGAATTTGAATCTCATTTTCCCCAGAACCTTCTTTTTAGGAATTTGAATCTCATTTTCCCCAGAACCTTCTTTTTATGAATAGTGCACTGTAGGTAATTTAAGCCAATGAGCCTCCGTGATAAAATTTACAAACCCACCAAGTCATTACATCTTCAAGAGTCATCACAGTGGACTCTGGACTCAGCTTCCGAAGAGCAGGCCTACTGGTCCTAGCTTTGGAGCACTCAGCCTTCTCTATCTCAGGACCTCATCTGCAAGAGAGGATAACAGCATTCGTCTCGAAACGGTGGTCTTATGAGGGTCCAATGTGATGACACCAGAGAAGCTGCTTTCAAGTATGTAAAGTATTGTGTTAATCAGGGATGTCTTGGGTTCTAATAGAAACCAGTAACAAACTAGCTTGGAGCAAAATGAGAGGAATTGTTTTACAAACACAGGCTGTCCCACAGAACTGAAATCCAGGGAGTTGGACCTCCTGAGCTGCAGGATCCAGAAACTGGGGAGTTTGGGGGTGCTGAGTGTTATCTGTCTTTCTAAAACCCGTGGTCTCTCTTCTCTGCCCCTCTTTGAATGTCCCTTTCTTTCTTCTGACACTGCAGGCAATCTTAATCTGCATCTCCATCACACATGTGCCAAAGATAGCTTTCTTAAAACTGCTCTTTGAATTCCAAATCTACATTACCTTATTAATCTCTAATTTACAGTTTACTAATTGAAGTTTCTGAGACCTCGTTTCAAATTTTCAGGAGAGAGAATTTGGTTGGCCAAATTCGGGTCAGATAGATATAGCCTCTCCCCTCCTCTGGTCACCTTCAGAAAGAGAATCGGGGGAGTTCCCTGGTGGCCTAGTGGTTAGGATTCTGGGCTTTCAGTGCCGTGGTCCGGGTTCAATCCCTGGTCTGGGAACTGAGAT
This sequence comes from Aethalodelphis obliquidens, assembly GCF_003676395.1. Taxonomy (NCBI): domain Eukaryota; kingdom Metazoa; phylum Chordata; class Mammalia; order Artiodactyla; family Delphinidae; genus Aethalodelphis; species Aethalodelphis obliquidens. Next base: position 18,449,696 of record NW_020837980.1, on the reverse strand, counting down.
CCTGCAAGGCACGTGGCTTGGCAAAAAAAAAAAAAAAAAAAATCTAGAGAATGGGAAAAATGGGATATAATCTCTCAGCAGAAGAGCCTAAGGGAGCAGACTTTCTGAGAAGGGAGGGTGGGACAATGAAGAAACAATGAGTGTTACACAGCTCAAGTGTGATGAAAAATATTGAGAACACCACACACATCCTTATTTCCACACTTTTTTTTTTTTTTTGTGGTACACGGGCCTCTCACTGCTGTGGCCTCTGCGGCATGTGGGATCTTCCCGGACCGGGGCACGAACCCGTGTCTCCTGCATCGGCAGGTGGACTCCCAACCACTGCGCCACCAGGGAAGCCCCCTTATTTCCACACTTTTGAAAGCTTTAATCTACTCAGGATCTGCTCTGGCCATATGATTACTGGCACATTTGTAAATATGGACAGGTCTCAGAGAGCCCCGCCAACCATAGCATCCTTTCACATTATGTGTCAGATTCATGTCTCCAATATTGTCTCAGTTGCCCTCTTAAGGAACATAACCTCTTATTCTTTTTTTCCTCAGGGATGCAGTTAATTTCAATGCACATACTGTCTGCATCAAATCAAATTCTTAATCTTCCCTATTCCCTATCTCCCAAACGTTTCCCTCTGTATTAGCTCGGATTGACTATAAAATGTTATCAAATGGACCTCCAAAATATCACAGTTTAACAAAATAGAAATTCATTTTTTCTCTCGGGTCAGATCAGGGACTCGGGTTGATGGTGGCCCTATCACCTTCAACATGTGGCTTCCAAGGTTACAGTAATATTCACCTTTACAGCCCATGGGAGGGGGAAGAGAGAAGCAGAAGGGAAGGAGTCATGTGACAGGTTTTATGCACTAGGCCTGAAAGACACATATCACTTTGGCTTACATTCTGTTGGAAAACACCTAGCACCAGGCCACATTCAACAGCAAAGGAGGCTGGGAAATTGAGAGAGGATGCGCAGCTGTATGCCCAGTTACAATTCCGATACCGAGGAAGAAGGTGAGGATGGAATTTGGTGGACAACTAACATTCTCTATTACGTCATCTCTCTGTGTTACTTCTCTTAATTAATGGCATTATTCTCTCAAATACCCAAGCGTGAGTCCTTAAAGCCATCCTCCATTTCTCCATCTTTCTCCAGCCCCTGTATCTGTTCTGACTACGTAAGCAAGCACACATTCATTCCTAGTTTTCCATTCCCTCCTCTGCAGTACAGCTTAAGGCCATTGTATCTCTAGCTTGAGCAACTGCAATCAGCCTGCAAAGTCACCTCCCTGTGTCAGCCCCTCCAGGCTCATCACGCCCATCCTCTACTCTGCTGTCAGATGCCACTACCGAACACAAACATCTGATTGTCCAAGACGGCGTGGGCTTCTTAACAGTTGCCTCCGCTTCCCGTCAAGGCTGTGCGTACCACATACAAAGCATCTGCAGCTGTGCCTTCATAGCTCAGTAGCTCACACAAGACAGCCTCCTATTCTCTGTTCCAAACCCTCTTATTGTGGTCTCGTGGCTCATGCTTCTACCCTCTTGCCTCACACCCGTACTCTGCCCAACAACCAGCTCCCTTTGGGTTAAGACCAGAATGGGACGGTCCACCCAGCTTTCATTCAGCTCTGTCCCTAGACACTGTCTCTCAGGGCCCAGGCTTGCTCCGGGTCAGGAGACAAGTTTGGACAGTGATCACGATATTCTTTTCACCAAATGCTCCATTGCTTACTGAATAAAACATTTTTTTTTTTAGCATGTCATCCATACACCTGCCACTGTCTGATCCCATCCGCCAATTAACACCCCTGCCAATACATCTTTATAATCTTCTTGACATTTTCCTCATTCTTCAAGACCTGACTCATATCACCTCCTTGAAGGCTTCCTCTTTCTCCCTCCTTTGTACTCTATCTTTGGACTGCATTCTTCCAGATTTTGCTTTCTGTCTCTGGAGTTTTTGTGCACATGGTGGTCTCCCCATCTAGGAGGTATGCTCCCTAAAGGCAGGGACTGTGACTTCTCATCCTTAGGCCGCTGAGAATACCGCCTAGGGGAATACCTTACACATGGTAAGAGCGCGTCATTCCACTGCTTAGAACCTCCTAATGCTTCAGTGGCTTCCCCTATCACTCAGTCATTGATAAAAACCCTCCAGAGGCCTGCATGGCCTCGTAGGAGCAGATGTTCCGGGTGCTCCTCTCCCCTTGCTCCTCCATGTTCCTTGAACACATCACACAAGACCACACTTCAGAGCTTTTGTGTTTGCTGTTCCCTTTATCGGGACACTCTCCCCAGATATCTGCATGGCTGCTCTCTCTTGAGTCCTCGGGGCATCTCTCCAAGGCCACGTCCTCAATGAAGCCTTCCCCGACCACTCTAGTCCCACTGGGACCTCACAACACTCTCCTTCTCCCTCCCGTGCTTGTTCTTTCTCCATAGCATGTATCACCTCCTTATGCAGTGTATATATTTCACTCATGTGTTACTGTGTATCATCTGTCTCCTCTCCCCCTACTAGAGTGTAAACTTCATCCTAGTTTAAATCTGTTTGTTTACTTCTGTATCCCCAGGGCCTCGGATATCAAAGGCACTCAACAAATCTTTGTTGAAATAAAGAATAAGCAAATTAATAAAAATGCTCAATAAATATTTATTAAATTGAATGAGAAGTGTCAGAAACAGACGAATGTGAAATTGCTGAACTCTAAAACTATGTCGGTTTAGAAGAATAGTGAAATTGAGTGAACGTTGCCTCACCATAAACACCCTGGAGGAAGGATTAAAATTGTGTGCTTGTGGTGGGAGGGGCAACAGAGCAAGGAAACGTGCGCCTTCGCAGAAATTTGGGGCTGCCTGACTTCCCCCCTGCGAGGACCACGGACCACACCTGGGAGGCGAGCTTGCCCTGCCGCCCCGCCCGGACACTTGGCTACCACACAGGTGTTTTCTTTTAAGTTATTTTGGTCTTCCTCTCTCTCCTCAGCTGGTGAAGGACACGCAATCTTGGGTGGCTTATGGGACGCTTCTCAGCTCTAAGGAGAAAACTACCAGGAGTGAAAATGACAGCAAAAACATCACCCAGGACTAGATTCTGGGTCTTGGGCCAGCAGAGCCCTTTTTAGAGCAGTGCCAGTGGAACTTTCTGTCTTCTCCCCAGGCTCCGCCTTTACGCTGTTTATTGGAAATTCTTCTCCCCCGCTCAGTCTTTTAAAGCCGCCGCCTACTTTCCGCAGGAGGATGGCGCTCTGAGCTCCCAGTTCCCTCTTCCCCCGGGGACTCCATCGTATTTTTTCACGCTTCGTCGCTACTACAGCAGACGCCTGCCTTCTCATTATTTGCTGTGCAGATCTCCGGTGCCTTGACTGTAAACAAAACACTTTAGATCATAGCAAGGTCGGAGTAAGCACAGCCTTTCTGCTGGCAGCCAGACGTCTTAAGGTGGCGTGACTGCGACTCGCTTACTTTTCAAGATTAACAAAGCGACAAAATGGTGGTCCTACATATTAGTTGAAGAAATATTCAGGGTGTGGAGGGGATAGAAGTATTCATTTTTAACTTTTCTGTAAGATATTAATTCCACGAATAAAATCAAACATCTGTGGCAAGGTGCAATCCTCTAGAATAGCTCCATTTACATATATGTGGTAGTTTGTGTATTTATGCATCTGCATTGATGCTTATATATAATATAGAATTCCGGTGTAGTCTAGCAATTGTGTAAAAATTTCAACAACAATGATCTAATTTCAGGAATAGGGTATCAATTATGGTATTGAGACCTACCCTAATTTTCCTGTCCCTCTCCCCCTCTTCTCCAACTCAGCAAACTAAGTGGGGCATTCAATGTAAAAAAATAAAGAAGATGAGACCTTTTACTTTGATCCCAGGTGAAATATTTTCTGTCGGTCAGGTAGGTAGTCCCGACCTTGAAACAAATTTTGGGCACTGCCTCCCTCACTGCTCTCTGGGTCTCACCCTGCCCTTTTGGCATCTGCATTTTAGTCAAATTAGTGCCAAGGTCATACCAAAGGCCAGTGACAGCTGTATTAAAATATCAGGGACCACAGGCCACGTCAAGGAAACATCTGTAGGCAGCCCAGGTCATGAGAAGGAGCCATTTTGAATCATTTGTAGGAGAGGGACATAGGCGAATCCAGACGAAATCCCAAACCAGTTGGGGTCATCAGGAGGGAAAGGGACAGAAAATGAACCAGCTTTAGAGTCAGGAGACCTGCCTCTAGTCTGCTACCAACTGGTTATGTGTCCCTGGACAGGAATCCTCTCGGTCTCTATTTCCTCAGTGGTAAAAAAGAGAGGGTTGAACCACAGGGTTCCCAAGGTCCCTCCCAGCTCTTACATTCTGGAGTGTATGAAGCAAGGCAGGGACACAAAGTGGACGAATAATACGTGGTTAAGAAAACAAGTTAAAAGTCAAACTCATTTGTAGCATAGACGCCCAAGAAAACTGTTGTGTACAGTTGCCGTTGTGTACTGTTAGAACTGGAGATTAGTTTCCAGTAAAATGTGTAACTTTGACCCAGACCAAGATCATATACGGGGTTGGGGGGAGGCAGTTAAAGACTGTGAGCTCTGTTTCAGATATGACAGCCCTGTCCATCCTGTTTTAACGTCCATCACCTTGCTCAAGATCATATTGCTTAGGTAAATTTCAAGTTGCAAAGGGGAGCAGAGATATGCCCAAGTAATCATATCAGACGTGAGAACACGGTGGTGGTGGTTTTATACATCACTTCACAATCCGGACTTTCCGGTTACTTTCACTCTTCGACGACCTGCAGCCCTCTAAAGGCGTCACTTGCATCTGAATGGTGTTCTGGGTGGGTTCCGAGAAGTGAGTCTGGTGGGAGAGAAAGGTGGAGGAAGGAAGGAACTGTTGTATTTGGCGGCGGGACTCAGGTTGAGGAAACTGCTACAACCCGGCAAAGAATTGAAAAATACAAAGAAGAGACGAGTTCCCACACGCAGCCCGTGTCAGTGGCCTTAACTGTGACTGGGAAGCAAGAACCTGGGCCAGGGGTGTAATCTCTCTCTTTTTAAACTAAATGTGTCTGAGACAATTACAAAGCTTACTGGGAACTTGGGAGACCAGGCGACGTTTTGATCTGGAAATCCTTCCTTATTTTTTACTGAGGGAGAGCTTGGGCTCAGAATACATTATAAGTGCTGCGTCTCTTCCAGGCTAATTTATAGAAAGCCGTTCGCCGTGGCTTCTCCCCTAAGCCCCCTGCCCCCCCCAGACTAGCACAGACTTCTAGGTTAAGGGTGAGCTAACCACTGCTCACCCCCACCTAAGTAAGTCACCCAGGCCGAAGGGCTCCCCGCCTCCCCCGCCGTGCGTGCGGCTGGGACCCCGGGGGAGAGCTCAGCTGGGGGCCGAGCTCCCACCGTCCGCCTCCGCCCCCCAGCTGCCCGCCCCCGCCCCCATCCCCCGCTGGGCGAGTGCGGAGAAAACAAGATCGCCGGCGAGGCGCACAACCAGCTGCCGGCAACCCTCGAGCTCCCCAGCTTTCCCGGGCTAGGAGCGGGAGGTCGGGGCTCCGGAGCAGCCGCGCGCCGGCCCGCGCAGCGCCGGGACCAGAACCCGCCGCCCCGCCGGCCCCGCTGCACAGGCCCCTCCCCGGCTCCCCGGCCGTTTGGCGAGCTTGTTTGTCTTATTTTTAATTTCTCCGAGGCCAGCCGGAGCAGGTTTGCTGGCAGCCGTGCGCCTCCAGCAGTCACGCGACCAGCCCATCTCCCGGGCGCGCGCTCGGCGAGGGCGCGCACGGGAGGCGGGGAGGCGCCGCGGCCGCCCCGGGGCCACCTTAAGGCCGCGCTCGCCAGCCTCGGCGGGGCGGCTCCCGGCGCCGCGACCAATGATCTCCTCCTCTGTTTAAATAGACTTGCGGTGTCAATCATCTTCTTCTTCGTCAGCCTCCCTTCCACCGCCATATTGGGCAACTAAAAAAAGGGGGCTCGTCTTTTCGGGGTGTTTTTCTCCCCCTCCCTTGTCCCCACTCTCTCGCCGCTCCGCGACTCCGACGCCGGCAAGGTTTGGAGAGCCGCTCGGTCGGCGGGACCCGCGGGCTCGCAGCTGCCCGGACTTGGACTGGCTCTGCCCCCTCCTCTCTCCGCTGCGCTCCTCTCCCCTCCCCTCCCCGCCTCCCGCTCGCCAGTCCACTTGATCGGCGGGGACTCGGGGCTGCCTGGCCGGGGCTGCCCCTCGCCCCCTCCCCCAGCCCCGCGCGCTCCTGACGCTCGGGCACTTACTCGTCCGTGTTTGTTTCTCTTGGCTCGGAGGGCAGTCGCAGGGCTTATAAGAGGGGCTCGGGCTGGGTCGGGGCGTCTTGTTTTGTTCGTTTTGTTTTGCGAGAGCGCAAGAGAGGCGGTCGCCGAGCCCGGGGAGGAAGATGTCAAACGTGCGAGTGTCTAACGGGAGCCCGAGCTTGGAGCGGATGGACGCCAGACAGGCGGAGTACCCCAAGCCCTCGGCCTGCAGAAACCTCTTCGGCCCGGTCAATCACGAAGAGTTAACCCGGGACTTGGAGAAGCACTGTAGAGACATGGAAGAGGCCAGCCAGCGCAAGTGGAATTTTGATTTTCAGAATCACAAGCCCTTGGAGGGCAAATACGAGTGGCAAGAGGTGGAAAAGGGCAACTTGCCCGAGTTCTACTACAGACCCCCGCGGCCACCCAAAGGCGCCTGCAAGGTGCCGGCGCAGGAGGGCCAGGATGTCAGCGGGACCCGCCAGGCGGTGCCTTTAATTGGGTCTCAGGCAAACTCAGAGGACACGCATTTGGTAGACCAGAAGACTGATGCACCGGACAGCCAGACGGGGTTAGCGGAGCAGTGCACTGGGATAAGGAAGCGACCTGCCACAGACGGTAATGACCCTTTCAAATGAGTGAAATGTCTTTCTGTGTGTCTGTGTTAGCGGCACTGCTTTGCCTGCCTGAGGGTCTTTAACCTCAACTTTGTTTTCAGCGCATTCTGATTTAGCTCTGGGGGAGCGCACTTTCTTAATCTTAGGTTTTAAATGCTGTTTATGTAGCTGACTGCTTGCCTGTTTATGACTTTTAAGTCAGAAGCCTGAGACTGTGTTATCTGGTAATTTTTCTAACTGAAAACATCGCGGCTCCTCCCCGCTCGCCAGCGGTAGGTATGTGACAACGTTGGGATGTTTATCAACGGCCTCCCTCTTCGCTTTGGAGAGAGAGCTTTGGGGGCGTAGAATATACTTTCTGTTATGTGAAAACAACCTCATTTTGTGCCCTTAAAGGCCACTGGGAATGACGGATCCAGGATTGTGGGTGTAGGTGGTGGGTTTTTCGTCCCCTGGTTCTTGGGTCCACTTCTGTCACCCATTGTTTTTTCTAATAAAGATTGTTTGTCTGTGTTCTTTTTAAAATTTCCTCCTGCCCTTAGATTCCTCTTCTCAAAACAAAAGAGCAAACAGAACAGAAGAAAATGTTTCAGACGGTTCCCCGAACGCGGGATCAGTGGAGCAGACGCCCAAGAAGCCGGGCCTCAGAAGGCGTCAAACGTAAAGTACTCGGTGGGTTGATTACTACGAGCAAAGCAGTGACCCCCGAATTGGGATGCAGGAACTCGTGGGCTTTCCAGCCCCAGGATTACCCGATCTCAGTGGTGGCTGGCAGATTAGAGCTTGTGGGTTTTTGTTTGGTTTATATTTTGGAGATCAAAAAAAGTAGGAATGGGGAAGACTGAGAATTAGTGTGGAGGTGCTGTAATTCTTCCCAGTTTCTACGTCCTGAGATCATTTTCCTTTGAAGTACCAAATGATTAGAGCAAGGGTCCCAGGCAAGTACTTGTAACCAAGGCCCTGTGGGGAGGAAGGTCAGTTCTCTGAGAGTCCCATCAAAACATGTTGGGAACAATAGGTTCTTTTTCCATCTGAACAAGAGCGGGGGTCTGCCTCCATCCCACTTCATGAGAATTCATCTCCCAGAAGACCAGGTTGACTCAGATTTTGAGCCATCCATGGAAAAATGATTTAATTCAAATAAATGATTTAATTCAAACTTTGAGGGAAAAGTGAGGCACAAATGGTTCATAGCTGGTTGTTCAAATGGTTAGAAACGTGACAAGCGAGGTATGTGGCTTCCTTTGGTTTTTATCATTTTCACAAACTCTCACTTTCCCTGTCTTCTGATAAGTTTGGGGGATGGAGAAGGAACGTGTGTATTTAAAAAAACCAAAATGGAAGGCTCAAAAATCCTAAGGTTCCGACGGAATTTCTGATAACACTGAAGTTGCAAAGCAAAAGTTAAAGTAACTGCCAGGGTAAGCAGTCCAGGAACACGTCAGCATGTGTATGCCAGTCGTGCTATAACAGGGGAATTTAGATACTTGTAGGGGAAATGGATAGTAGATATCAGGGCTGACAGGGTAGGTGTCCCCCAAACAAGGGAAGTGGAGATTTTTGCCATCTACTAAAATATGATCAACATGAAAAGCTAATTTGAATAATTCAGCCCCCAGCTTTACGTGGATTGGTCTCCATAATGATCAGACTACATGTATTAATAGTTTGTAAACGTCTTACAGACAACGACCGTGTCCTCTTTTTTTTTTCCAAAACACTCTCATAGCCTAGCATATAAAGAGATCCTAAGAGATGTTGATATTAACTTTTAAAATCCTCATCTATAAAAATTAAAAATTAAAAAAAGGGATGAAGGTGGGGTTCAAGTTTGTTGTATTTTTAAATCAGTGTCATATATAGGATTTCATTACATACATATTTTTCAGAGCTTATACAAAACGGCGCTATTGAACTTCTCCATCACAGCTTATATACGAAGTGGGTAAATGGGTTGAAAAAATTTTCTGAAGCAACCTTACCACCTGCAGCTCTTGTTGGTTTGTGACTTGTGGCCTAGCTCATCAGATGAGCCACAGCAAATCAGACCTACTGGATTTTGATCTGGCCCCATTCTGACATACAGAGAAGCATTTGTTAGTAAATATTGCCAGTTCAGAGAATACAGGAAATAGTAGTAAGGACCTATTCATAAGCATTCGTGTGTATATTCTACATATGACTAAGACTAAAATATTTTGAGAAAAAAAAAAGTGAATAGAATTTTCTTTGGATAGTCTTTTTAAGTGTGATTTCCAATTATTTTTCAAACTTAGAAAATTTTGCTACTCTTACGTGTTACACTTTCTGAATTTTCCTGTGTCTGTCCTTTCTCACTATCTTTGACCCCCGATTCTCTAGACCAGGGTTTCTCAACCTCTGTACTGTTGACATTTGGGGCCGAATAATTCTTTGTCGTGGGAGGCGGTCCTGCGCGTTGTAGAATGTTTTGGCAGCATCCCTGACCTCTCCCAGCAGATGCCAGTAGCACCCCCTCCCCACCCAGTGTGACAACCAAAAATGTCTCCAAACATTGCCAAATGTCCCCCGGGGGGTGGAGGGGGAGGCAGAATTACCCACTGTTGAGAACCACTGCTCTAGACAACAGTCCACAGTGCAGGGGAGAGTAAAAATCCAATGAAGGAAATGTTGGATGGAGGTGACTCTGAGCACCAACTTTTAGCATGTTCTTTCTTTGCTATTGCTCAGGTATTTCCCAACAAAGACAGTAACAAAGTAATTCCCGTCATATATTGGCAATGTTGTTCTTGTGCCTTTCTCCTAATTCTTTCTTGTTTCTTTTGCAGAATTGAGAGTATGTTTCCTTGTTTATCCGATACATCACTGCTTGATGAAGCAAGGAAGATATAAATTAAACATTTTGAATACATATCGCTGACTCCACGGAGTGGACATCCCTTATAAGCACTGAACAGCAACAACCCAATAACACTAAAGTTTTAGGCACTCTTAAATCATCTGCCTCTAAAAGCATTGGATGTAGCATTGTGCAATTAGGTTTTTCCTTATTTGCTTCATTGTACTACCTGTGTATATAGTTTTTACTTTTTATGTAGCACATAAACTTTGGGGAAGGGAGGGCAGGGTGGGGCTGAGGAATTGGCATGGGGGGGTATGAAGAGCTTGCTTTGACTTAGAGCAAGGAGAAAAATATTTGACTTGCACTAAGAGAAGCAGTCTGGGGGGGGGAAGGTTTTGTTTTCTTTAAAGATGTAATGTCCCTTTCAGTGAGAACTGATACTTCATTTAAAAAATCATCCAAATTTGAACACTGGCTGCAGATAATTGATACTTATTTTTTTACATGAAGCTTTTTTCTCACTTAGGAGCTCAGATGATTCCGTTATGTAGCAGCAAATGGCTTTTTTTTTTTTTTTTTTTTAAACAAAACTCTACTCAGTGCTCCCCGGCTTCTCCAGTCTCCCTTAAAATTGGAATTTGCCAGTTAAAGTATTCAGCTGTTCGGTAGTCACTCCAGGTACCCCTGGGCAAAAATCTGGCATGTATGGGGGGAGTTCTGAATGCTCAGAATTGACCATTTAGTTTTTATCAGATTTGTTGAGAAAATTTCTTAATTTTCTTTTCACTTCAGGGTGTGTAGACACAGTTAAAATAATTCTAAATCCTTGGATATTTTTAAAGATCTGTAAGTAACTTGACAAAAAATAATGAAATAATGTTTAATTTACAGCTTCTCATTCTGTTTGTTAATTTGCCCAAAGGAAAGTGGTGTTTTTAAAGGAAAGTGCGTATAGAGAAAAGCACCCGTGGATAGGTGAAATGTGAAATGGATACTACATCTTTAAACAGTATTTTTACACTGCCTGTGTATGTGTATGAAACAAAACCATTTGAAGTGTACCTGTGTACATAACTCTGTAAAGACACTGAAAATTATACTAACTTATTTATGTTAAAAAGAGATTTTTTTTTTTTTAATCTAGACAATATACAAGCCAAAGCGGCATGTTTTGTGCATTTGTAAATGCTGTATTGGGTAGACTAGGTTTTCCCCCTTCTTCTTTTAAATAATATGGCTGTGCTTAAAAGGTTGCATACTGAGCCAGGTATAATTTTTTGTAATGTGTGAAAAAGACGCCAATTATTGTTACACATCAAGTAGTCAATAAAGAAAACTTCCATAGCTATTTGTTGACTTGAACTGTATGTAATGTACCTTATTAGTAAGCTTGAGGTATTTGACCTAGCTTTGTAGTCATATTTCCACAAATATAATATGAAGTGGCAAACACCTAGATAATTCAGGCCCACCACTCAGATGATGTTTATGTAGGTCCGAATGTAGTAGTCACTCTTTTCCACTTAGTTCTGTATGGGTGGACAAAGCTTTAGAAGTGGAAAGTAGGCAGGCCACATTTTCATATTAATAAGATGGTCAAAGTCTCCATTAGTTCAAATATTTACGTCTCTAGGATATGAATGTGTCAGAACCAAAAATTGTTACATAAGCGTAGACCGATCACACGTTTGCAGGATTGAAAATGAAACTAACATGGTGATTTCTCTAAATTCTGTATTTACACATGCAGTGTTGTGAGGAATTAGAGCCATTTTTCAGACCATCTAATCTACACCTCTCATCCAAAATATTCAGATATATAGGTCCTTTAGAAATGGGTGTGCATTCCACACTAATTTAGGTAGAACAGGTATGCTTCAAATTGAACTGGTCATCATACACGAACTCCTCAATTTCTAAATTTCCTGGTTATAATCTACACAACCTAAAACTGGTTAATCTGAATACCGGATCTGAGAGTTTGAGGATCCCATATACACAGAGCAAAGATATTTTTTATTTAAATAAGAAAAAAAATTAAACACGGCATTTTAAAGTCAGATTTATTAGGATAATCCCTGCAATTTGAAATTCTCCTAAAATGTGGCTAAGGTGTAAGATGAAATTATTTTTTCTAGGAATCTGCAAATGGTTAAATGCAAAAATCTGGATTTGGGTTCAATTGTTTCTCTCAAATACTTGCATTGAATTCATTGCACCCCAAAAGGGGCTCTAAACAAGATAATTTCAGCTTATTTTGACCTGAAATTGCTTATCAAAAAACAAAAATACCCAAAAAAACCCCGGGGTTGAGTCTCTTCGACTGCCAGGAAGGGAAAAGTAGGTCCTTTGGTGGCGGGGCCACATCTTCCAAGTTGGTATTATTTTAATTAAAGACTAAAGGTGTTTTTGTGATTCTATTCAAAACACGAAGGCAGGGTGTTTTTCAGGAAGAGACTGAGAAAGCAAGAAAAACAATTCAAAATGGGGAGGAAGGAGTGGAGAGTCAGGAAATAATGAAATAAATTCTCACTGAGCCAAAAAGGATACTTTAAAAAGTGTCTCTAACAGATAGGGGGAAAAGTCCTCTTCTAATTGCTGCTTGTAACCCCTGTTTCTTTCCCAAAAAGCCATCTTTAATGTGAATTTTTAGAGATTGCGTTTTAGGAGTGCTGGGCCAGGAAGAAGTGGATGCTCGCCGCGCCAGGCACGTTCACAGGAACGCAGCCCCCAAAGTCACCGTGTCGGTCCTTCACGCGTTCTATGTCAAGTCTCCAAACGTGTTCCCGGGATTCGGAGCGTCCTCTCCCCGACCCCGGACTGCAGGGTCCGCCGCGGGCGTCCCTCCGAGGGGATGCGGCCGCCGGCGCCAGCCACCCCCTACCCCGCTACCCCGGCCACTGCGCCGTCGTCTCTCCACCCTGCCCCGCAGCCCCGCGCCGGCCCGCCGCGGCAGTTGCGGGGTCAGGCTGGCTGGAGCCTCGGGACGAAAAGGCTATCAAGTCTAGCTCCTCGTCTGCAACTGGCGGCTCCCGCACCGCCCGGATCACTGCGCGCAGTTCCCGCGCCCCGGGCGCCCGCAGGCCATGGAGGGCGGCTGCGCCTCGGCCCCCGCAGCTGGGCTGGGCGGTTTCTCCGAAACTTGCCTCCCTCATCATTTCTCCTCTGGGCTAAGAAAGAAGCGAAAACCCCCATTCCTCTCCACAATCAGACCCTGCACATCAGTACCCCGCCAACTCCAGGGCGCTGGGGAGATTTGAGCGGAGAGAAGAACCTTTCCGAATTCGTGGACCCTCCAGGGCAGCAGCCCGCTCCCACCCCCACCCCAGGCTCCAATGATCCGCAGCCCCGCGCATTTCGAAAGGCTTCTCGGCTCGCCGGCGGCCCAGGAGGGCCGCAGCCGTGCGCAGGAGGGGCCGCGCGCCACAGCCGCTCGCGGGGGTCGCTTCCTCCCTTACACCCGCTCTGCTAAGTCCCCCGGTTGCATCTCCGCTGCCCAGTGCGGGGGACCAGGGCAGGGAAGAACTAGGAAACTGTGGGTCCAGAGGCATAACTGGGGACGGAGGGGACAGTGGAAATCAACAGGAGGGGAGCGGGGCGGGCGGCCTTTCAGGCCACGGTGTGCCCACCGGCCGCGCGCCGAGACCTTTCCGGGCTGCCGAGGAACGCTGCCTTCGCCATTTCATCTTAACCCTCGTTAGCGTAGACACTTGCTCTTCCGAAGCTTTTTTGAATTGAAAGAAAGGTGTTTTAGAAGCTCGTCTAGGATCTGCGATCTGTTTTTCAGAGTACGAATTTCCTTTTTTTTTTTTTAAGTTTGCCATCTCTTTCACCTGGGCCACACCCTACGTTCGCTCCCCTCCCTCCCGGCCAAAATTAAGGTAAAAATCCTGCGAGCAGAGCTGGGCGGGGGGTTGGGTCAGAGGGTCCACGGTCACGCTAGACCCTCTCCTCCCCCGGGGAGGTGGGGGTTGGTGGCACCCCCTGGATCTCGGCTCGCGGGGGGGTGGGGCGGGGTGGGTCAGCGCCAGCCAGACCCCGCAGAACCGAAAGTGTAGCATTTACACGTACACTCAAGTCCCCGTGCGGCCATCCGCGTCCCGGGCCTGTCTCGCGTGGGGACACACACACACACACACACACACACACACACAGGAGGCAGGAATCCCCGAGTGAAAAATACAGAAAGGAATCGAGGCGTGCTGGGAGCCAAACGTCGACGCGCCTCAAAACGAACGTGAAGAAAAGGCAGGGAGAAGGGCGCGCAGCCGGGACGCGGGGCCGGGGGATTGCATCATTGCAGCTCCCCCTCCAGAAAATGGGCTCCGAACCGCGGCCACCATCATGGCGCTCGGGCCGGGCCGCGCTTCCCGTGCGCCTTCCCCGAGCGCTCTGGCCACGGGCACTGAGCCTCGAGCGAGAGTTCTGCAAACATGTCCCCCTTCTCTCTCGAACGCCTGTCCCCCACCCCCTCCTTCCTTTTGTGTGCCTGTGGACGTGTGTGTATGCGTGCGTCCGTGTGAGTGTGTGCGCGGACCAGAGAACTTGAAGATTTTTTTTTTTTCCTCTCTTTTTTCCCTCCCGTGCTGGTGGTTGTAAACTTGATTGGCATTGGCTGCACCCACTGACCCCTGCGCCGAGTCCACTGAAGATTTAAGGTGGATCCGAGAAGCTGCAGCTTCAGGCGGAGTCTCGAGCTTTAGCTAGTTTTGGAGGAAAAAAAAAAAAAAAACCCCCAAACCGTGCGCCCGCCGCGTTTTTACGAATCCCCTGCGGTACCAGCCCCCGCGCCCGCCCCGCCCGTCGCGCGCTGGCTCCGCCCCCTCCCGCTTCTTCCCCATTGGCCCGCGAGAGCAGTTTGAATTTTTTTTTTTCCTTTGGATGCTTGTTTTCTCGTAAAAAAAGACGGTGCCCCAGCTCGTGTGGCGAAACCTACTTCGGCGGCCCGAGGTGCGGTGTTGTAGCTGGTTTTGTGAAGGCAGGAGGGAGGAGGGTGGGCGGGGCTTCCGTTCCCAAATTTTATCCCGAAGAGCGGTAGACAGTGTGCGGGCGTGTGGGGGGGCCTGGGGCCTCGGTGTACAATCTGGAGAAGCTCCGGCGGGGGCAGAGTGTAGTATAAAACGTTACTGGACGTCCAGGGCGCGTCGCTTCACCGGCTGCTGGCCAGAGGTACTAGGAGGCGCTGGCAGGAGCCCTGGCGAGGATGCACCTTTCCCCTGCCTTGGAAAGGTAGAACTGGGCAGGGCGGGAGGGTGAAGGTAGCCCGGAAAAGAACACTTTCTCATTTCCAAGGGAAAAAAGAAACAGAAGAAATACAATTATAGCAAAAATGTATTATTTCAAAGGTCACCCAGTCAGAATCCTTCAAAATTCAGGCAGTCAGTATCATTTTTACTGAATTAAAAAAAAAAAGTTTTCTGTCTTTGATTTCCAGGGTGTTTTTGAGTAAGGAGCATGTTAAAATAAAATCGAGATAGGGATTAAGACTTTGAAAGTGCCTCTGATTACTGGGTTTGATAAAGTACTTTACCATTTAGGATAATGTTATTTGTAATACAGGTCTTATACAAGTGATAGCCTTCCTTAATTTATAACATAGTTACGTTTTACTTTACTGTGAAATTTTTTAAAGTTTATGATAATTCGAATTATTCTCCAAATCACTGAATCTCCAGATTAGTGAGGTTAGCATATGTACAGTTTTTTGGGGGGTCCGTTACTCGTGTTGCAGTGTGGCTGACGATTTTAACCAGATGTCCAGACCCAGCCTTCAGTCTAACGGTTCCTATCCTGTCCAACCTACAGTCAATTTTTTAATACTAAACTCTCCCAATACTTCCTAACCCAACTAACCCCTTAAGCTTAGCCCAGACCAACCAGCCTCCTCAGACCACCATAAACCAACCTGCTTGTGCCCTTAGCAAGGACTTTTGGGAGTTAAGATTGTCCCCCAATGGACTGGGTAGCTTCAGGAAGCAGTGATCTCCTCATTCCTGGAAATACCAGTCAAACACTAGTCTGGATGACCCCTTAATAGGGACATTGTAGAAAAGATTCAAATATCAAGTGAATATTAGGACTAGTGATTTTGAAAGTCTGTTCCAGACCATTGAGATACTGTATTTCCAAACTTGGAGTTCCTGGATATCTACTAAACCAAGCCATTTGCCTTGCTCATTACCATTTTCTAGAGTTGTGCTCTCCAATATGGTAGCCAGAAGCCATTTGTGGCTGTCGAGCACTTGAATGTGACTAGTCCAAACTGAGATGTGCTATGTGTGAAATATACTCAGGGTTTCCAAGAATTAGTATGAAAAAGTGTTAAATATCTCATTAATAATTTTTATATTGATTACATGTTGAAATAATCATATTTTTGGTTATTGGGTTAAAAATATTAAATTTAATTTCATCTGTTTCTTTTTTAACTTTTTTTTAGTGTGGTTACTAGACAATTTAAAAAAAAAAACTCAAACATGATTTTATTTTTTTAATTTTTTGGCCCTGCCTTCCGGCATGTGGGATCTTAGTTCCCCAACCAGGGATTGAACCCATGCCCCCTGCAGTGGAAGCTCAAGAGTCTTAACCACTGAACCTCCAGGAAAGTCCCTAGACAGTTTTAATTTATAGATGTGACTCGCATTATATATTTCTGTTTGGACGTTGCTGTTCTAGACCAACACCCGTGGTAACTCGAAGCCCCATCTTTGAGATTGGTGGCTGATAATACTGAGCAGTAGCTGATAACTTCTAGTTGCCATCCTAAGTTCTCAAGTTAAGTCAAGGCCCAAACTCAACCTCAGGAACCCTTAAAGAATTCTACCAACACCTAACACCTACGGTTTAATCTATAACACATAGTACTTGTTTTGAGCCCAGCCCATGGAAATATGGTACAGCTCTGTCTGATTAAATCAGACTTGATCACAGCTTTCCACATTTATGTAGAGAACCTGGGAGAGCCGATATGTTAGGAGTGACTCTGGAAAAAAAATTTAGATCCCAAACAAAGTCTCCATGAGTAACTTTTTAGTAGCACTTGTCAGCAGAGAGGAAGGTGGGAGGGAGATGGAGCAGTGTTCTCATTCTATGATTGCGCCTCTATCAGAAGATTGGAACGAATGAAAAGGTGTGCCATGTTTTTGGATAGGTATACGCAAAATGATAAAGATGGCAATAAATTTATACCTTTTAAGTTAAATTTGTACCTTTGCACTAAATTCTAAGTCTGATCATCCTGTTTCATTCCATTGTTCAGTTTAAACACTGAGGACCATTTATTTTAATTACTGTAAGTTTAGAATAGTTATAATTACTCATAGCACTAATCCTCCACACCCCAACCAGTACCTTTACTCTTCTCCTTTTCAGAATTTTCCTGGATTCTTTGCTTGCCTCCCCTCACCTCTCCCCCCCCACCCCGATGGATTTAAAATGAATTTTGTCTAGTTGCAAATTCCTGTTGTGTTAAAATAAATAAATAAAGTGGGATCCTTATCTCCCACTTCATACCAGATAAATTCCTCAAGAATTAAAGAGTGAAATTTAAAAAAAAAAAGGCATAGACATACGAGAAGAGATCTCAGAGAACTTTTTTTTTTAATATAAATTTATTTATTTATTTATTTTGGCTGTGTTGGGTCTTCGTTCCTGTGCGAGGTCTTTCTCTAGTTGCAGCAAGCGGGGGCCACTCTTCATCGCGGTGCGCGGGCCTCTCACTGTTGCGGCCTCTCTTGTTGTGTAGCACAGGCTCCAGATGCGCAGGCTTCGTAGCTGTGGCTCACGGGCCCATTTGCTCCGCGGCATGTACGATCTTCCCAGACCAGGGCTTGAACCCGTGTGCCCTGCTTTGGCAGGCAGATTCTCAACCACTGCGCCACCAGGGAAGCCCTCAGAGAATTTTTAAAGATATAATCTCAGAGTGAGGAAGGTCTTTCTAAGTATGACACAACACATAAAATCCATAATCTGAGTCTCTCTGAAATCATTACCTTATTCTGGCTTTCCCTTCATTTTCATAAATTCAATGACATAAAAATATTCTGCATGGAAAACCCACCATAGAAAGTCAAAAGACAGTGACATGGTGGTGAGAGTTGCACAACGATGTGAATGTACTTAATGACACTGAACTGTACATTTACAAACGGTTAAAATGGGAAATTTTACGTTATGTTGTAATTAACTATAATAGTAAATAAATAAATATGCAGCTACAGTGGTCCCCCCTTACAGTGGATGTCTGAAACCGAGGGTAGTACCGAAACCTATATATACCGTGTTTTTTCCTAAACTAAGGAGCAGGTAGCATATACAGGATGGATATTCTGGACAAAGTGATGATTTTTGTCCTGGGCGGGAAGGAGCCAGACTATTGAGAGATTTCATCATGCTACTCAGAAGGTCCTGCAATTTAAAACCTATGAATTGTTTATTTCTGGAATTTTCCTTGTAATATATCTGGATGCCGGTTAACCACGGGTAACTGAAACTGAGAAAATCGAAAACTCGGATAAAGAGAAACTACTGTACTGGAAGAATTTTAAAGTTCCTCCCTGTTCCATCTAAAAGAATCTCACAGGATTCTGGATCCCATCCTTTTTGAGGCTCTGGAATGAGACTGCTTGGGGTGGAGTCCTATTTACCTAACTTATTGCCTGTGAGACCCTCTTGCAAGTTACTTCACCTTTTATAGTTTCTATTTCTTTAGCTATATAATGAGGATGCTTATAGCTCTCTCAGAGGGCTATTAATACTGTTTGGTGGGATAATGTGTGTGCAGTACTTAGCACAGTACCTGGTATATAATAAATAACAACCATTATACACATAATTAATAGGGACATCCAGGGGTTTTTTTTGGCCATGCCACGCAGCATGCGGGATCTTAGTTCCCTGACCAAGGATCGACCCTGTGCCCCCTGCAGTGGAAGCTCGGAGCCCTAAGCACTGGACCTCCAGGGAATTCCCTGAGACATCCATTTTTTTAAATTTTGGATTCTCAAGTAACCACAACCAGCACTATACTAACCTTGTAAACATATTTTCTCATTTTTAATTACTGCTATTGTTACCCTTAAGAGGAACAAGTAATTTTGGAGGGGGGTGGTAATTTAATAAACAGAATGAATATACTGCAAAAACTGGTTGAAACGGTAAGTTTAATGTATATTTTACCACAATTTTTTTTAAAATTTAAAAAATAAGGCATTTGTGGGAGTTCCCTGGTGGCCTAGTGGTTAGAATTCCAGGCTTTCACTGCTGTGGCCTGGGTTCAATCCCTGGTCGAGTAACTGAGATTCCACAAGCCACATGGTGTTGTCAAAAAAAAAAAAAAAAAGCATTCATTGACTCTAGGGCCATCCTTAATTATCTTAGAAAGGATCTGGTATAGATTTGTTTGTGGTACTAAATCAATAACACAGCCATACACAAAGACGATGGCAAACTGGAAAAAATGTTGGCAACCCATATATCAAAGGGCTAATTTCCCTGATAAATAAAGAGTTTCTACAAATCAATGAGTAAAAGCAAACAAAACAGTAGAAAAGTAAGCAAAGGTTGTGACCACAATTTTCAGAAAAGGAAACACAAAAGGCTCTTAAAATATGAAAACATGCTCCGTTGTAATGTGAGACTATGGGATAAAAGTTATAAACAGAATATATAAGTTTAGGTAGAGTTACAGTTAGCATCACTCTGATACAAAGTTGGCCATTATCGTTTCTTGATAGTGTAACATTTGCTTCCCTCCCTTCTATCCAAAGCTGAGTGATTTTTTCTAGCTTCAGTGATGACCAGAGAAGCAAGGAGTTTGCCTATGTGGAAGCCATGACCACCTTTCAAGTTCAGTGTGAAATCCCTCTCATCCAAACTGTCTAATTTTGGGCTTATTGGCGTCACCTTACTTTGCCCATAGAAACTCCCAGAGTCAGCCTCTTAAAACAAGTACAACAACCTTTCTCAATACATCTCGTCCATTCCTGCTTTTAATGCCTGTATATCGTTGGATAACCTGAATTTCTACAAAATCATTGCCTTACTCTGGCTTTCCCTTCAGATTCTCTATTCTTTTAAAAGGCTTCAAAGCAGAATTTATTATATGATAAACATGAAATTTCAAATCAGTAGAGAGACAATATTATGGAATAATTGGTGTTAGGTTATAGCTTATCATGTGGGAAAAATGTTAAATCCCTCCTACAGACACATATACACACATATTGTATTTTATGTTATGTACTGTGGGTTTAGTCTTTCATTTAGCAGTTCTGCAAATTTAGGAAAATAATCACATGTATGACTAAATATATATTTACCAGAATGATCGCTGTTTGTTTAAAAGGAAACAAACAAGTAAATGACCAAACAACCTCCCCTTTGCTATAGGATTACAGGATTGATTATTTGATTGAACCAACTGTAGAATATACAAGAATGACACAGATTGCAGCTATTAAAACACTCCAGGTAGCTTTATATGTATGAATAGGAAAAGTTCATAATATTAAGCCAGGCACAGAACAATATTTATGTTATGATCCCATTTTTGTAAAAAAAAATTTTTAATTCATGTATATGCATGGTCCCGGCCTGAAAGGTTACCTCTCCAATTTCTGAGAGGGGGAGTATGAAGAGACTTTAACTTTATACATTTCATTATTGGTTGTATTTTTTTTAATATCTATTTTTTTTAATTTATTTTATTTTTTTTCTTTAATTTTTTGGCTGCATCGGGTCTTAGTTGTGGCATGCGGGCTCTCATTGCGGTGCATGGGCTTCCCTCTAGTTGTGGTGTGTGGGTTTTTTTTCTCTCTCTAGTTGTGGTGCGTGGGCTCCAGGGTGCATGGGCTCTGTAGTTTGCAGCTCGCGGGCTCTCTAGTTGAGGCACGCGAGCTCAGTAGTTGTGGCGCACGGGCTTAGTTGCCCCGCGGCATGTGGAGTCTTAGTTCCGTGACCAGGGATGGAACCCACATCCCCTGCATTGGAAGGCAGATTCTTTACCACTGGACCACCAGGGAAGTCCCTGTTGTATTGTTTATAATGGATTTTAACAAGAAATAAAACATAAAGATTTTTCAAATTTGAAACATAATTATCCTGATAACTCTTGAACACAGAATAAGTTTCTCTTTGTGTCTCGTACAGTCTCTTTTCAGACATTAGCAAAGAACAAGGCATTTCTAGAATTCATTTCCTCTCCATTTTTCTAGTTTCAGATATCGTTAAATGCATATATGAGTTCGGAGGAGTGTGTGTGTTTGGGTATACGGTTTTGCTTCCAGGGCACATAAGAGAGGTGTAAATATCATCCCCACTAACTCAGGGATATCTTAACAAACCATGGAAAATTGAGCCTGTTCCATCTTTTTTGCCACATGGGATCCCATTGGTAATATTATCCCGAACCTCACATTCCTTGATCTTTGGCATCAACTCCCTGCCATAGTTTAGTTACTTAGGACCTAGGGCTGGGGAGATCGTTTTAAATTTCAAGTTAGTAGGCCAGTCTTGAGCTGTCACGCTCCATGGGACAGACCTGGGGCAAAACTCAGAAACCTCGCGATACCCGGAATGGGAGATCACTGCATCCAGTCTTCATTCGACAGGTGAGAAAACTCGAATCCATGATTTCCTGTAACGTGGATAAGTTAAGTAAGATGATTCATAGGTGCCTTCTGGCTTCCAATTCTGGGATTCCTGTTTCCTAGTCCGGATCACACATTCCATCCCTGTGGATCACGTTATTTTCCAGGGAAGCTAGACTCCTGATTTTTGGCCACAAACCACATATTCACAGGAGTCGAAGGAAGATGATAGTACAGGAGTAGAGGCTGAACCGTTAACATGTATTATCTCACCAGAAAAAGGCCTGTGAAGGTATCACTTCGTGGTGGCTCAGCGGTGCCAAACCCTGCTTCACTGTTGCCTGAATATCATGGAGCCCCTTCTAAGGGCCAGGCTCTGTCTTCAACGTGGCAGACAGGAGCACTGCCCTCATGAAGCCACAGGCCATTGGAGGAGATGGACAAGGAATCGTAGCTGATGAGTGTTCTGAACCATGAGTGCTATGAAGGAACCTCGGAGCTTCCGCTTTGGGCTCCAACAGTTTGGGCCCTCCACAAGGGTGTCCAGCTGAGGTATCAGGCAGGGGCGGAAGTCCAAACACCAACCCCAGGCCAACCTGTGTTCACCAAAAAGAAACAAGCCTTTAAAAATCCATCCCTCTGGCTTCCCTGGTGGCGCAGTGGTTGAGAGTCCGCCTGCCGATGCGGGGAACACGGGTTCGTGCCCCGGTCCGGGAAGATCCCACATGCCGCGGAGTGGCTGGGCCCGTGAGCCATGGCCGCTGAGCCTGCACGTCCGGAGCCTGTGCTCTGCAACGGGAGAGGCCACAACAGTGAGAGACACGTGTACCGCAAAAACAAACAAAAAGTTAAAAACCCATCCCTCTCTGTGGTGCCTTCTGCAGTCCCCCATGTTGTAGTGGGTGCCCTGCAGGATGCTGCAAGAATTTGGGACACAGGGTCTCACCTAGTGGTGGGACCAGTTGGAAGAAGAGTGATCCAGGCAGAGCCCTGCCCAAGGCCCCAAGTCTGGGAAGGCCTTTGAGGAAGTGAAAGAAGGTGCTTGTGGCTGGGATGCGGCAAACGGGGCTAAGCAGGGCTGATCAGGGCTCCGACTAGAGCGGGAACTCCATACAACAAGGGGCTTTTTCGATCTTGTGTTTCACCATTTTTTTGGCGGTACGCGGGCCTCTCACTGTTGCGGCCTCTCCCGTTGCGGAGCACAGGCTCCGGACACTCAGGCTCAGCGGCCATGGCCCACGGGCCCAGCCGCTCCGCGGCACGTGGGATCCGCCCGGACCGGGGCACGAACCCGTGTCCCCTGCATCGGCAGGTGGACTCTCAACCACTGCGCCACCAGGGAAGCCCTACAACGATGGGCTTTTAAAACCACGTTAGGAATGTTGGACTTGACATCAAGGTGCAATGGGAAACCGTTGGATAACTGAAGAGAGTGACTTCAATTAAGCTTCAATTAAACTCTCTCATTTCCTCCTTTTGTCTAATTCTTTTCAAAACCCTTAGTCTCACGTTGGGATCATTCCAATAGGGTGTGGGAAAGAAAGTCCAGGCTCACACCTTTGAGATGCCGCTCAACATACACAATATAAAAAACACTTTAAAACTCTGGCCTCAGGGAGTGAAGGAGACGCGAGGTCCTTGGACCATCAGAGCAGATGCCAGTCACAGCCGAGTTATTTCAGGTTTTGAAGGAGGACCCAAGCAAGTCCCACGGCCTGGTGTTGGTCTGCTGAATCAGCCAACTGATTTACTTCCGCTCCTCCTGCTGCGGATTCAGCTTGCATTCTCTTCATGGTCACAATGAGCTGGCTGGTGGTGTCATTTTACGGACCAGTCCACATTTTGTCCTTTGCCGGTACAGTTGGTGCGAAGCTTCTAAGCTAGTGAACAGCTTTAGGGGTGAATATGGAATCATTTTCTTCACAAAAGCTCAGCACTTGAGTCTTTCATCTTGACTGAGCAAGTGGATTCAGTGTTCACGAATACTTTGGCCAAAGGATTCATTGTTTACATGTTTGGTTTTGGAAAGTGACTTCAAAAGAGGAATAATAAAAATGGACAACCCACGGGGATTTTTGTTGCTGTTTGGTTTTTTTCAGTTGAAGATTAGTAAAAGAGAGACCTCTGCTGGTTAAACTGTTATAGTGACCTAGCATTGGTCCATGTCCGTTAAGCTTTTACAGGTGGTGGTGGCAAATTGATTGCTCACAGTTCCTTCATTATCTCTGCTATCAACTCAGCTTCTTTTGGAGCTGGTCTAAGTGACCTGTAATTCCAAGCTCCAATCACAGTTGTTTCTGCTTCAGTCTTTGGTGTTAGGCTTTCAAATTTCTCAAAAATAATAGCCCTACCTGTCCTCCGCAGCCAAAATCCAGGCCTGAAATACCTCCTGTATCTTATCTTCTCTGTTCCCTTTCACTCTTCTTCCCTCCATCTCCCTTCCTCCTCTCTTGCCAGTAAAATAAAATAAAACAAGTCTTCACTCAAAAGAGAGAACTGCTGATGGAAAGTGAGAAGGAGGGAACAAAACCCTTATCTCTAGCATATCCTCACCTGGCTCTGGAGGCCTGGGGCCCAGGGTTGGAGTTATATACCTGAGAAGAGCTGTGAATCCCATTAGCATCTTCTGATGGATTTGTGTGACCGTGGGAATGTGAGATTTGGTGAATGGGAGACCGAGGACACTGCAGAATGTAGAGGGTGGTTACATGCGAGGAGAAAGGGGAATGTCTTCGTGAGACCTTTTGTTTGTCAACAATAGAAACAATGATCTGGGGCTTCCCTGGTGGTGCAGTGGTTAAGAATCCACCTGCCAATGCAGGGAACACGGGTTCGAGCCCTGGTCCGGGAAGATCCCGCATGCCGCGGAGCAACTAAGCCCATGCACCACAAGTGCTGAGCCGGTGCTCTAGAGCCCATGAGCCACAACTACTGGGCCTGCGCTCTAGAGACCGTGCTCTGCAACAAGAGAAGCCACCGCAATGAGCAGCCCGCCCACCGCAATGAAGAGTAGCCTCCGCTTGCCGCAATTAGAGAAAAGCCCACGGGCAGCAACAAAGACCCAATGCAGCCAATAATAAATGAATAAATTTATATTAAAAAAAGATACTATTAAAAAACAAAAGATCTGTGCCTACTGTGTGCCAGGCCCTGAGCCAAGCCTGTGATGTACCTTAATTCTGTTTCTTGCTTTTCCTCTCTATTGACAATCTTAAGAACACTTTTCTATGGGGAAAAAAAAAAGTATATGGGAAGAACTTAGAACAAGGCCTGCATAGAAATAATAATTATGTGTGTATTTGCTATTTTATCATTATGTTTTTACTCTGGAATATACCACCACCCCTGCACACGAGAAGTGGCCTTTCTGCGCTGCTAGAGTAGGTCCTAAGCTCACGGCTAGAATAGCATCTCGGGCCCTCTGCAGCAGAGCAGCAGAGATGCCTCTGGTTTGGCACGTTGCTTTCACACAATGGCCTGTCTTCCCAGACCTAACCCACTCTCACCCCTTTATTTATTCTCATACATTTTTTTTGGCCACGCAGCCTGGCATGCATGCGGGATCTTAGTTCCCCGACCAGGGATCTAACCCGCGCCCCCTGCAGTGCAAGCACCCGAGTCTAACCACTGGACGGCCAGGGAAGTCCCCTCATTCTCACACTTTCAACAACCTCTTCCGGATTGACTGACACATGAGGGTCAGTATCAAGTTATATTATTATCATGTTATATAATAATGTTAATGTATCAAGTGATAATCATTTTAATGCTCATTAACGCTAAGCTCATCTCGCCCAACCACTCCTCTGAGAAAACTGAGGTCCAGAGAGGTTGTCAGTGGCTCAAGGTGACCGAACCAGCGGGTGGCTGAGGCAGGGCTGGAACCCAGATCTCCCGGATTCGGCCTTCCCTGTATGACACCTGCACTCTCCTTGTTCTGCATTGGGCAAGAGACGCTTTTTCCTTGTACCTTCTGCTCATCTCAGGTTGCCTATCATCCCGTTTTCTAAGGCCCTCACTCCTCCCTGCTGCACACAGGGAACCCAGGTCTGTCGGCACAGCCACTAGGCAGCTTCTCTGACCAGCCCAGGACAGCCCTTCCTCCTTCTCCTCAACTCATTTATTCTGTTCCGGCCTTGGCAGGGCACTGACAAATCACTTGACTCACACATCTACCAAAAGATGTTTGTAGACGTTTATCCTTCTCTGAAACGCCTCCTGATCTTGGCGTTTCTATGCTGCTTGATAGTGTTGGGTATTTTTTTGTGTGGATGCTATAAGTTTCCATAGGTTAGAAGTTGCCTTATACGTATTTGAACTCTCCCTGCTCCCTCAGCATATTTCCTTTTACTGCAAATATAGTCTCTTAAGAGAATAACTCTCTATAAATCAGGCGTTTGGGATTAACATATACACGCAACTATATACAAAGATAGGTAAACAACAAGGACCTACTGTTTAGCCAGAGGCACTGTATTCAATACCTTGTAATAACCTATAAGAGAAAAGAGTCTGAGAAAGTACATATATATATTTATATATATATATCTGAATCATTTTGCTGTACACTTGAAACTAACACAACATTGTACATTAACTATACTTCAGATAAAAAAATAAAGAAAACAACCCAGAATAAATCTCTAACTCTGGGAATTTCAGGTACTGTGGCAAGCGAATTATAGAGATATTTTAAAGCAGGGTGTCAGTTTAAGAGTCACAATTTACACCTTATAGTTTCTAATATGATGCCCTGGGTGTACTGTTAAAAGCTGCTAAAGTTTTGTAAATGATAAATCGCACTGCTTCAGTACTGCTACCAAATTAATTCATTTGTGGATCTAGCAGTTATTTAAAGAGGGTTCATGAAGTATGCTGGACTGTGTTAGGCCCCGAAGGCGTTTGAAACGAAGTTTGACATCTGCCTGTCTGTCTCCTTCTGGCTGCCTAGAAGGTGGATAAGATGGATGCAACCTGAGGAGGCATCCTTTGTTCCTGAGCATAGAAGGTGCATTGTGGAGCAGAAAGATACAGGAACTCTAGGCGATGCCGTACCAGCTCTGCATTGCTTATCTCCAGAATTCCTTTAAAAGAAAAGAAAAATAAACTTTTATCTTGTTTAAGCCACTATTATTTCTGGGCTCTGTTACTACTTGCCAAATGCGAATCTTAACTGATACAGGAGTCCTTGAGGATTTTTGAGCAACGGACTATTCTGATTGGTAGCTATGCAAGAGGTGGATTCGGGGAGGGGGGTGTTCCAGGGCATACAAAGAGATAAAGTTGGCTTGGCAGGTGGGACAGATAGTGGGGGGAGACTTTGAATGAGGAGAATACACATCTTGCACAGGCGCATTGATTTTGTTTTTCTTTTCCCCAGAACACCTCCGCTCAACTCCAATTATACGGTGGTTACTTAAATATGTAGTTATTGAGTAATTTGCATTCTGTTCTTGTCCAGTGGCCTGAAAGCTCTGGAGACTGAGAAGATGGGTACTCTTTGTATCTTAAAAAGAAGCAGGCAAAAGCTGGGACAGGAAAAGAGTATCAGTGTTACAGTAAAGTGAAGTTATTATGTTTTCAGAACTCCTGCAGGCATTTTCAAGGAAAGGAACTTTTGTTACATGTGATTGTCTAATCAAGATACATTTGAAATGTATCCACTAGTGGATAGCAACTGTAAATAATATTTTAAAAATATATCTTGGAGTACCTTTCAGAGTAAAGATAATTTTATGTGCTAAAACTTTCTAAAAGGGGAAAATTTTATTTTATTAACTTACTCTAGGACTTCCCTCGCGGTCCAGTGGTTAAGATGCTGAGCTTCCAGTGCAGGGGGCACGGGTTCGAACCCTGGTGGGGGAACTAAGATCCCACATGGCACGTAGCCAAAAAAAAAAAAAAACCTTACTCTAAGCTTCATGTAATCACACTGAGTAGCAGCTGTCTCTTCATAGTAAACTTTTCATCTTGAGGTTGGGTAGGTAATTTCATACCTCTTAGATTAGAAGACATTTTACTATTATTTAAATGGCTTATAAAAACATGATAATGTAGCTATAATATAACATAACTTCCCTCTGAACTAGATGTACTAACTTAATATTGCAATCTCTGTTTCCTTAAAAATGGGTCGGCAGTTCCAGAGTTCCTTCTAAATCTGGCTTGAACAGGGAATTAGAAGTCTTAATGCAACTACAAATGTCAAGGTCCCTGAAGGCAGTGGCCTTCAGCCTTTCTTCCCACTCCTCACGTGGAAGGGCAGATGTGCCCAGTATTACCTGGAAATTCTTGCTTGTTAATTATGTCCTGCCACCATTTCCCCTCGTTTGGAAAAAATACAACTAGAATGCAAGTAACTGAATAGATATTTGGTTGTAGCCTGGACCATCTGTTGCAAACTTCTATACTTTTTCTACCAACTCAATTTTAATAGTCACATAGGATTATTTCCAGTTTATAGTGAGAAGAAATACAAAAAATGATTCCAAATGTTAGGTTTTGAGTTACACCTCCCTGGAGTGCCTGGGTTGCATTTTGCTGCAGTCTGCACACAGGAAAAAAAACCCAATAGTCTGATAAGCAGATGTTTTCTCTCTACAGTTAAATAAATTATAACAGTGGCCAACATTTATGGAACACACAGTGTGTGCTGAGGCATTTATCTACATTATTTCTTTTAATCCTGATGAAATTCTGAGAAGTAGCTGTATCGATGAGGAAACGGAGCCTGGAAGCTATTGCTCAAGGTCACATTAAGCCGCTGAAAAAGGGCTCAAATTTAGGTCCTGCTGACTCTCAGGCCGCCTTTAGAGACTGTCCTGTTATTCTTGTAAATAATCTCAGTGAGAACACAGCCAACTGGCTCAGGGCGACACGCGATCCCCAATCATTCTCTTTCACTTTCTGCCAGATTGGAAGACGGTCTTGTGATTAAATATTTCTGGCCAGCAATGTCTTGCCGTCTACGGAAAACTGATATTCCCAAATCTTTAATAATTGTTTCATTAGACACAAAAACAAATCTCCTCGGAATGACTACAGGAATACCTCTGTATTTCTCTGTTACCTGTCTTTCCTCAGGCAAGATGGAAAGAACAGTATCAGTTTCCAAAGTTGCTCTGGGAAGAAGACAAACAGGGGATACTACTTAGTTATGATTCGTAGACACTTTTGGGGGGAGGCTACACCAACCACTGGACATTGTAAGGTTTGGAAGCCCCTTCTTAAGGGATTGAAGGCCATTTTATGGCAGGAGAACCAGAGAAGGCCCAAGGAAGGCCATGGGTTGACTGCTTGAATGATTGATTGATTGACTGACTTGAGACAGGAAGGACTTTTACTATGAACTGGCCTCTGAACCTCTTTTGCTTTTTAGCTCCAAATAGATTCAGGTGTTTCTCAAAGGCCACCTTCTTCTAAAGTAGGTAAGGAGCTGATCAAAAGCTTTATCTTTGCTAAACTTGTTTGGGTAGGTTTCTTCCCTCCTGCATCAGTTGCCTGGGAGGGGATGTCCAGCTTCCTTTGGGGGAGGTGTCAGTAGATAACAGTAGCCAAGTGGTGTTGGCTAATTTGTTTATTTAGTGAGGGGTCTCATTAAAAAGTCATTTCCTTTGGGTGATTAAAGAGCTCCTAGGGAAATTTTCTCATCATCTGCTTTTCAGTTCCTGTTTTGGAGGGGATTCTATAAAGAATAATTAAGCCCTAGGTCTTCATTTCAGCCTGTCATTTGGGCCCCCAGGGTTTAAGCCCTGAAAAGGCCAATTGCTTTTCAGATGGGATATACCCAGAGCTGGGCATGGGGAGTGGGGGCCGGTTGGAGGTGGATCTGATTAGTTGGCAGGCTTCCTCAGTGGCATGACCAACTTGTAAGTTGGGTCATTATTTTTGTGTAGGATGCCTAGCCTAACGTCTCTAAGCTTATGAGGGAAACTAATAACTTCTCTTCATGCGGTTGTTGTCATGATCAACTGAAATAATGTATCTGAAAGTGCTTTTAAAATCTCTTACTATAATGTGTGAAAATGGTGGCTAATGGATGTGCTACGAAATGTCAGCCAAAGTTACCAGGAATGCAAGTTAATATTATGCCTATAAGTTTCTGGGACCAACTTGGATGTGTTGTGCGGGGCAGTGGTTCCCACACCTCCGAGTGGTCTGTGACACCAGTTGGGTGTCCTAGAGTTCAACTCAGTTCTGACCCTGTCTACCCGGAGACAGCATCAGATTCCACAGCTTCAGGGCTCCGTCCCACAAGACTGCTCCCCACCCCCCATCCTAACTTCAGACGCCAGTCACACTGTTATTACCTGTGCTTCTAACCGACTGGCTACAGATTGGAGGTTCCAGTGACCCCATCTTGGGTTCTACTGATTCGCTAGAGCGGCTCACAGAACTCAGGGAAACGTTTTACTTACTAGATTGCCGGTTTATTATAAAAAGATATAACTCAGGTACAGCCAGATGGAAGAGATGCAGAGGGCAAGGTCTGAGGAAAGGGGGCGGAGCTTCCATGCCCTCTCCCACTGTGCTACTCTCCCCAAATCTCCAGAGGTTCACCAACCTGGAAGCTCTCTGAACCCCATCCTTTTGGCTTTCTATGGCGACTTCATTACCTGGGCATGATTGATTAAATCATTGGCCATCGGCGATTGATTCAGCCTGGGGTGGGGGGGGTGAATAGAGGGGAGAGGAGAGGCTCTCCCACAGGACAGGGGGTGGGACTGAAAGTTCCAACTCTCTAATCACAGGGTTGGTTCCTCTGGCAACCAACCCCGCCCCTTAGATGCTTTCCAAGAGTCACCTCATTAACATAAAATAAGACACCTTGATCACTCATCCTCTAGGAAATTTTAAGGGTTTTAAGAGTTCTGTGCCAGAAAAGGAGATGAAGACCAAATATATATTTCTTATGATATATCACAATATCACACCCCTAATGGGAGGAAGCTGATTTATTCACACACGTGGCACGTTTTCAAAATACATCCTTCCCTCACCTGTTCACTGATATTCTTCAGCATCTATTCCCATCATTCCTTGCTGTCTCTCAGTTTGCATAGTATATTCATAGAAGTCCATTCTTCCATTCAGTTTTAGCATCTGGACCATTGTATTTGTTTTCCTTGGTTGTTCTGTTCTGAGTGGAGACTACACATTATTCTTTACTTGGGGAACACTGACAACAATTCAAAACTAAGGGCATGTTGTAACGCTACTTAATAATCTGATGTAACATGGCCCCTGCTTGGGATAATAAGGATGTTTTCTTCATGGCTGGTGTGCTCGACCTGCTTCCTAGGGCCAGTGCCTCATTCCTCAGCACAATATATCTTAATTAACCAAATGAGAACCAGTCCATGCTGGTATGATGTAACTGCATTAGTGCTTGGCATAATCTATTCTGTGGTCATCTGGCCGAGTCATTAAAAGAGCTAAAATAACGTATGCCCGTGGCGCTCATACGCGCTGCAAGGAGGCCCATTTGCACAAAGTTCAGGCAAATATCTATCAGGGAAGGAATTTGTATCAATCCGTTTTCTTTTTTCCTTTCCTTTTTCCTCCCAATAAAAATGTATTGAGCACCTACTGTATGCTAAGCATTAGCTATAAAAAACATTATTCAAGCCCTCAAGCCCTCCAGGAGCTCCGAGGGGTGTGTGTATGTGTGCGTGTGTGTGTGTGTGTGTGTGTGTGTGTGTGTGTGTGAAATCATAGTATAATGAGTTAGAAACAATAAAATAGATTTGAACAAACTGCTGGGAGGGTACACATGGACAAAGGCAACTCTGGGAAAGTTTTGCTGAGGAAATGGGATTTTAATTATTGAAGGATTGGTAGGAATTTGCCTACAGATCAAAAATCAACAAACAAAAAAGTAGAACTGTCCATGAGGCTGAACATAATCTATGAAATCATGTGGGAACATGACTGGGAAATATGACGCATAGGCTGGTGTTACTATGCTCGGGGTAGACATTCTAAAGGGAGTAAGAAGAGTTGTTCCGTAAAAGAAGGAGATGCCGATCCTGGAAGAAAGGAGTAGAGCTGGACAAACAAAACAGGCAACATCCACCACAACCCCCCCCCCCCATTCCTTGTCTAGTCAGTTCCTATAATGGCTCTTTCACAGAGGTCTATGGATATCCTCTTTTTACAGTTGAGAAAACTGAAGTTAAGAGAAGTTATGTAACTTGCTCAAGGTGACATATTTTGAGTGACGGAGATTTTTGGATTAAAAAAATAGATTTACCTATTCACCAAAGCTATAGTTATCAAGACAGTGGTGTTTGTTGAAAGGATAGATACAAAGATCAATGGGACAGTATACAGAGTCCAGAAATAGATCCACCCATGTATTGTCAGTCTGTTTTTGACAAAAAAACAAAACCAATTTAATGTAGGAAGGATAGTCTTTGCAATAAATGGTGTTGAACAAATAACAACCATATGCAAAAAAAAAAAAAAAAAAGAAAACAAAGCAGAGGAAGGGGAAAGAGGAAGAGGAGGAAGAGGAAAAGAATCTCAACCCATACCTTTTATCTTATGCAAAAATCACCTCAGAATGGATCATATATCTAAATGCAAAATGTAAAACTATAAAGCTTCTAGAAGAAAACACAGGAGAAAATCATGACCTTGAATGAAGGAAAGGATTCTTAAATACGACGCTGAAAGCATGATCCATGAAAGAAAAAAATTTGTAAATTGGACTTCATCAAAATTAAAAACTTTTGAGGTGTGAAATACACCGTTAAGAGAAAGAAGAGACAAGTCACAGACTAGGAGAAATATTTTAAGATCACATACCTGACAAGAGACTTACATGCAGAATATATGAGAACTTTCAAAACTTACCAATAAGAGAACAAACAACCCAATTAACACTGGCAAAAGATTTTGAACAGATACTTCATGAATGGTGAATAAGCACATGAAAATATGCTCAACGTCATTAGTAATTAAAACCACAGTGAGATAATACCACACATATTAGAATGGATAAAAACCCAACCCAAACCCAACCAAACTGAAACAAAACAAAAAACTGACAATACTAAATGCTGGCAAGGATGTAGAGCAACTGGAACTCTCATACATTCCTGGTAGGAGTGCAAAATGGTACAGCCACTTTGGGAAAGAGCTTCGCAGTTTCTTATAAAGATAAACATACATTTACCATATGACCCAGTAATCCTAGGTGTTTACCCAAGAGAAACGAACACTTAAGTTCACACAAAAAAACTGTACATGAATGTTTATTGCAGCTTTATTCATAATCACCAAAACTGGAAACCCACATGTCCATCTACAGTTGAATGGATAAACAGACTGGGGCACATCCATACAATGGAATGCGACTCAGCAATAAAGATGGAAGAACTATTGGTACCTACAACAACATGGGTGAATATCAAATGCATTTTGCTCAGTGAAAGGAGCCAGACCCAAAAGACTGCAGATCATATGATTCCATTTATGTAGCATTCTCAGAAAGGCAAAAGCAATCAGTGATTGCTGTGGGCTTGGGGTGAGAAGATGTGCTGGTTACACAGAGGCAGCACCAGGGGATTATTTGGGATGATGTAACTCTTTTGTACCTTGGTGGTGATGGAGGCATCATGCTGCTGCTTCACTTCTGAGTCAAGAGAAAATATGCACACATTTTTCCAGCCTAGGGAGCTAACGGTGAGAAATCTTAATTTCTGCTTTTTGACTAAATTGAAATATCATACCTACCAGTTGAATTCTCTCCAAGGGCTTTTGACTTTTTGAGTACAAGTTGGAAATTCAGAGCCATCAACAAGCCTAGATGCCTAGAAAATTCCATCATAGGTAAGATGTGGCATGTAGAATAATGGTTCCCCCATTATGTCTACATCCTAATCCCTGGAACCTGTGAATATGTTACCTTAAGTGACAAAAGGGTCTTAATGTTTAATGATTAATGTTAAGGACCTTGAGATGGGGAGAAGATCTCGGATTATCCAGGTCGGCTCAATCTAATCAAATGAATCCTTAAGGGCTTCCCTGGTGGCGCAGTGGTTGAGAGTCCGCCTGGCGATGCAGGGGACGTGGGTTCGTGCCCCGGTCCGGGAAGATCCCACATGCCGCGGAGCGGCTGGGCCCGTGAGCCATGGCCGCTGAGCCTGCGCGTCCGGAGCCTGTGCTCCGCAACGGGAGAGGCCACAGCAGTGAGTAGGCCCGCGTACCGCAAAGAACAGAGAACCTTTCGGGCTGTGGTCAGAGGGCAGCACGACTATGGAAGAGTGGTCCCTCCCTCTTTCCCATCCTTGCTCTGTTTTTCTCCACAGTACTTATCACCATGTCGTAGGTAGAATAATGGCTCCCCAAAGATGCACACATCCTAATCCCCAGTTTCTGTGCTTATGTTTTATCACATGGCAAAGGGGAGTTCAGGTTGCAGATGGAATTAAGTTTGCTAATTAGCTGACCTTCGAGTAGGAAGATTATTTTGTGTAATCCAAGTGGACCCAATGTAATCACATGGATTCTGAAAAGTAGAAGAGGAAGGCAGAAGAGGTCAGAGTGAAGTGATGAGAGGACTCGATTTGCCCTCGTTGGCTGTGAAAATGATGGAAGGGGCCACGAGTCAAGGAATGCGGCAGCCTCTGGAAGCTGGAAAAGGCAGGGAAAAGGATTCTCCCCTGTCAACACCTGGATGTCAGCCCAGTGAGACATGTGTCAGACTCCTAGCCCACAGCACTGCAAGAGACTGCGTTGTTTCAAGCCACCAAGTTTGTGGTAATTTTTTTTTAAAGATTTCTTTTTTTTTTTTTAATGTGGACCATTTTTAAAGTCTTTATTGAATTTGTTACAATCTTGCTTCTGTTTTATGTTTTGGCCTCTTAGCCGTGAGGCATGTGGTATCTTAGCTCCCCAACCAGGGATCGAACCCGCACCCCCTGCACTGGAAGGCGACGTCCTAGCCATTGGACCTCCAGGGAAGTCCCTGTGATAATTTGTTAACAGCATCAATAGAAAATGTGTTATTCTTAAACATGAGGGGAAAATATTAAGAGTAGGGAACGACTTGGTTTCCTGGTCCCTCAACCCTCGACTCTAGGCAGGACATCTATCTGTCCACTTTCAGAATCAGTCTCATTGCCACAGGAATCAGTTCTGATGCTGGCGGCAAACTTACGGGATGTTTATTGAGTATAAGATTTACTGAGTATTAAACTGAACTGTGCCTGTTCCCAGTATGACTGAAAATCCTTTCCCAGCTCCTGGCCTCCCCTTCACAGGTGATGTGGCCTCATTTGAACCCAGTTTTAGGTCATGTCTGCCCCTGCCTCAAGATTCGCGTTCCTGATCTGGAACTTTCCCTCCACCAGACATCGCTAAAAACTTGTACCTACCTAGGCCCGTGCTTGCTTCACCCTGACATAACTTTTTCTTCCCTCCACTTCTTGCCAGCTTGGAATTTTGCTTTATGCCTGTGTGACACGGGGAACACATATTAAAAGCATGTCCTGGCAATACCTCCCTTCTTGTCTACAAGGAAGAATGAATGCTTTGTGCATTCGGCTCACTAGAGGGCCTTTGTTGAAATAAGCAGGGTGATTGGCAGTGAGGAAAATTAAAATGCTGAGAGGAGACAGAATTATTCTACCCACCACAGAATGGGGAAGAAAATTTTATTAGAATCTTGAAGAGAAGAGGAAGTAGAGTTGGGTGAGCTCTAAGCTGTGGAACTTTTGAGGAAAGAAACTCAAAGATATTTCAAAGGAAGGTTTCCTATGTAATATGTAAAGCAATCTTCTCTTTGCTTCCCTAAGAAATACTCAGTAAGCGCTGGATTTGTGGCAGACAGGATGCATGAAGCCCTGAGTTTGGCTTTTGGGCAGAGGCAAAATGACCCTAAATAGCCCGAGTGGTTTCAGGTGGTAAGAGTGAGGCAAAAGGGAAGAGAGGATGCAAAGTAGTCTTTGAATAGCAGGTCTTTCATTAGGTGTATTTGCTCAGGACTCAGGAATTCTTCAGAAAGGTTTCAGGAAGAAGCTACACCTCAGAGGAGTCCAAGAAAAACGGCAAGAAGAGGGCATCTATCTGCCTGCTTCCTCCTGCTTCCCCTTCCCTTGGCCACAGTTCACCCTGCGTGGAGCTAAGTCCTCTGAACTCCCAGGTGGCATCATCTGGCCACTCTGTGACCATTTGGGAAATTAATTTCACTCCTTGTGGTGTGGCAATTTCATTCAAGTCTGGAAGTGAGGAGTGAGTCGCATGGTGGGGATGAAAAGAGAGAACAGAAGGGGTAATGGAAGGAAGCTGTGAAGGCTAAAAACATTTTTCTCTGTAATTGAGCAAAACTTGTATTTAAATCTTGCTGCAAACTGTAAATGTTTTTAAGTACATGGCTAATAAATGCATGAACTAAAGTGTTTTCATAAAGACATATGGAAAACTATTTGAAAGAGTGGGAAATCATTTCCTAATGCTAATGGATAATGCCAGAGAAATCTAAGCTTCAGACTTTCGGATTATAACCTTGGCACCTCAGTCCCACCAGCTAGCGGCTTCTACCAGCAGCTTCTTCTTTTTTTTTTTTTTTTTAAATCAAGTTATTCCATTGTATACAGAGTGAAGTAAGTCAGAAAAAGAAAAACAAATATCGTATATTAATGCATATATGTGGAATCTAGAAAAACGGTATAGGTGAACCTATTTGCAAAGCAGAAATAGAGACATAGATGTAGAGAACAAACGTATGGACACCAAGGGGGGAAGCGGGGGTGGGATGAACTGGGAGATTGGGAGTGACATATATACACTATGTCATTGATACTATGTATAAAATAGATAACTAGTGAGAACCTAGCATATAGCACAGGGAACTCTACTCAGTGCTCTGTGGTGACCTAAATGGGAAGGATATCCAAAAATGAGGGGATACATGTATACGTATAGCTGATTCACTTTGCTGTACAGCTGAAACTAACACAACATTGTAAAGCAACTATACTCCAATAAAATTTTTTAAAAATCAAGTTATTTAATTACCCAAGTCATACATACATATATTTTACTAGTAAAAGAAACTCAAACACTGCCTTTCAGGGGAAGGGAGTTGCATTAGTGTGACACCTGGCTTTTTTTGGCCCTTTGTTAACTCTGCCCTGAACTGAAGGAGGGCATGATTTAATTGGCAAATTTGGGGGAAGTAAAGTGGACTTGCGTAACTCATTCCCGCCCACTTTCCTCTTTGGCTCCCAGCTAGCATGAGGTCCGCTGTAGGAGCAGCTGACGCTCCCACCCTCAGTGAGGCAAGTCTACTTTGGATCAGAGTTGCTGCACCTTATTCTGGGGCCTCATGTCAGGAAGCTCTTCTCTCATAATAAACAGAATCCTGCAACCCAGCTTTATTAGGAATTCAGTAATCGATTTGGTTTTCTTTTTCCATTCCGTTATCTTATTTCTTAATTTGTTTTGAACTCAGAAAAGGAGGAAGGGTGCTTTCGACTGGATACCCCTTCAGTGTTCCCACTTCTGATGCATGGGCCAGAAAATTGGTATATGACAAATAAGGAGGTCAGGGAGAAGCAATGAGTACATGTAGAGGGATCGAGGCTTCTAGAGTGGCAAAGGATTGGCATTGGCCCTGGGGTCTTGTTCTTGAGTGTGTGTGCAGGACATTTTGATCTTTTTTTTTTTTTAATTGAAGTATAGTTGATTTACCGTGTTGTGTTAATTACTGCTGTACAGTGAAGTGATTCAGTTATACATACATATACCTTCTTTTGTGAAATATTCATTATGGTTTATCACAGGGTGTTGAATACAGTTCCCTGTGCTATACACTGGGATCTTGTTGTTTATCCATTCTCTATATAAAAGCTTACATCTCCTAACCTCAGCCTCCCACTCCATCCCTTCCCCAGCCCTCTCCCTCTTGGCAACCACTAGTCTGTTCTCCAAGGACATTTTGATCTTGGCAGTTTGTATAGGCTTATATTGGACCAGGTAGTTTTCTATGATGGTGCAGTTGGCTCTTAAGAGATGTGGCTGGGGAAAAAGACCTTGGAAAAGCCACTCAGAGGTTGTAAGAGGGCCTTGGCACGAGCACAGGGACCAGGAGAGGAACGTAGCAGGGGCCAGCGGGCTGAAGAGGCCTTAATAAGCAGTTACAGCTGGGGCAAGGATTCAATTATAAGGAGAAAGAAACAGTCTTTTCATATACCGTCCTTTTAGATATTAAAGGAGCAAGAAAATATTTACTGTTTTTAAACCATGGGGCAGCTGGGTTCTCTCTGGACCACAGAGCATTAGTGAGAGATTAATTTTCAATGTGCTAGTGCTAAGCCTAGGCAGGTAAGATAAACAAACAGCCTGACTTTAAATTCTGCTTTTATGTTGTTTTGAACCATCTTCAAGGGCAAAAGAGGGCGGAGTAGATGGACTAAGTTTGAATTCATGTGGCTCAGGAATTACTCCCTCTATTTTTGTCCTCAAGGCTGCTAGAAACCGGTTATTTAGATATGAGGGAGAAATTGTCCCCAGGTGATGGTTTTCTTAAGCCTAAGGAACTCCACAGAAGGAGGCAGTGGAAAGAGCCATTGCAGCACAGGAAGAAAAACGTTTACTGGTTATTGTGGGAGTTCTGTTAGACAGAATTCACCTTCACGACAACACTGCAGTGCCGGCACCTCAAGTTCAAAAAGGATGGGAAAATGAAAAGGTTTTTTGTTTTTTTTTTTTTGCGGTACGCGGGCCTCTCACTGTTGTGGCCTCTCCCCTTGCGGAGCACAGGCTCCGGACGCGCAGGCTCAGCGGCCATGGTTCACGGGTCCAGCCGCTCCGCGGCATGTGGGATCTTCCCGGACCGGGGC
Source organism: Aethalodelphis obliquidens (assembly GCF_003676395.1). NCBI lineage: Eukaryota > Metazoa > Chordata > Mammalia > Artiodactyla > Delphinidae > Aethalodelphis > Aethalodelphis obliquidens. The sequence goes on along the minus strand of NW_020837980.1, from coordinate 18,411,548 downwards.
ACGAACCCGTGTCCCCTGCATCGCCAGGTGGACTCTCAACCACTGCGCCACCAGGGAAGCCCTACCACATGTAGTTACAAAATTTTTTCTTGGGATGAGAACTTTTAAGATCTACTCTCTTAGCAACTTTCAAATATGCAATACAGTAGTATTAACTATGGTCACCATATTGTACATACATCCCTGAGACTTATTTATTTTATAAGTGGAATTTTGTACCTTTGACCACCTTCACCCATTTCACCACACCACCACCCCTGCCTTTGGCAACTACCAATCTGTTCTCTGTGTCTACGAATTCACTTTTTAAAAATTCCACATGTAAGTGAGATCATATGGTATTTGACTTATTTCACTTAGTATAGTATATAATCTATCTATCTCACATTTTCTTTATTCATTCATCCATTGATAGGCATTTAGGTTGCTTCCATGTCTTGGCTATTGGAAATAATGTTGCAGTGAACATGAAGTGCATATATCTTTTCAGGTTAGTGTTTCGTTTCCTTCAGATAAATACCCTGGAATGAAATGACTGTATCATATGGTAGTTATATTTTTAATTTTTTGGGGAACCTCCATACTGTTTCCCATAGTGGTTGCATCAGTTTACATTCCCACAAACAGTGCACAAGGGTTCCCTTTCTTCTGCATCCTCACCAATGCTTGTTATTTCTTGTCTTCTTGATAATAGATATTCTAACAGGTGTGAAGTGGTATTTCACTGTGGTTTTGATTTGCATTTCCCTGATGATTATTTCCAGGTTTCTTTGTGCATATTATTATTAGACTAGTGTAATTTTGTCATTTAATCTCATTGCTGATCCTCTGATGTGCTACATGGACTATACGGATAGGAATAATAAAAAAATTATAGAAAAATGAATGAAATTTTAGCCTTGGATACAGAATGGCATTGAACTATTTAATTAATGCATACTAGGGAACTCTTTTGGAACTTTTCATGAGCAAAATCTCTCTTTCCTACTAGTGTCCCTGGGAGGGTACAAAGTTGGTTGACACAAGAGGGAAAGGTAGCCTCAAGAAAATGGGGCAGGACTGTTCTGATAGGCTGCCGAGATTCTCTCCTGAAGATGTGAGACACACTTCTCGTTGACATAGGCTTAATGGCTAAACCAATGGTTTAAGGGAACAAGAATCAAGGGAATATCAGTGGGGAATCATTCTTAACCAGCTATTGATACTACCTCTGTCCTAGGCTGAATAATGTTTCCCCAAACTTGTCCACATCCTAATCCGCAGAACCTGTGAATATGTTACCTTGTACAGCAAAAAGGACTTTGCAGACATGCTTAAGTTAAGGATCCTGAGGTTGTCCCAATGTAACGGAACAGACTTGGTTGGTATTATTATTTTCTAATTGGGAGGCCCTGTAGGAACTGCCCCCATTCTAGTGAGATGTAGCTTAATTTGCTAAAAGATCCTGGCTAACCCGGTTGTCTCAATGTAATCACAAGGGTCCTTATAAGAGGAACACAGGAGGAGCAAGAGTCGGAGAAGAGGGTGATGTGATGACAGAAGCAGAGATGGGAGCGATGAGCTTTGGAGATGGAAGAAGGAGCCACGAGTCAAGAAATACAGGTGGGCATAGAACCTAAAAAAGGCAAGAAAGCAGATTTTCCCCTTAGGGTCTCCAGAAGGAGCCATCCCTACTAACACCTTGACTTTAGCTCAGTGAAATGGATTTTGGACTTCTGACTTCCAGAACTATAAGAGAATAAATCTGTGTTGTTTCGAGCAACTGTGTTTGTGGTAATTTGTTACAGTGGCAATAGTACATGAATACATCTTCCATGGGACAAAGTTTAGTACATCTGTGTTTTTGGAGAGGGTGACTTAATCCGATTGGTGAATTCTGGAATAATAAGCAGAGCACAATTAGCTTCATTCTCCTTCCTCTTTGGGAGCCAGTCAGGCAGAGAAAGCACAGTTCTATTTCTTGCAGGACAGAATGCCATCCGTATGATGAGACCTGCTCCAGTCGGTGCTGCTGGGCCAGGCTGGTTCAGTTTATATAATTCTGTGGCTCAGTACTAGTAAGCTCATCTGGCTTTCATGCTAAGCTACATTCCCCAGTAGCTGTATCAGAATAAGGTGATATTTTGGCCTCCACAGACCACTTCTTTGTCTTATTTCTCTCATTATACATACCTTAAGTGTGGTGAAAAAGTGAATTTGAAGATAATGGATTGAAAAAAATGATACAATCTTCTCTTCAGCTCCAAATTTCTATAAGTAATGGAAAAGATAAATGAAGAAAATCACAGCTGCATGGGAAATAAGAGAGGAAATTTCTAGGGACCAGACACTGTGACATATCCCTGCATGACACAGAATCCGCTGGAGATAAACCAGAGCTAAAATTAGAACAGTGGGACTTCCCTGGTGGCGCAGTGGTTAAGAATCTGCTTGCCAATGCAGGGGACACAGGTTCAAGCCTTGGTCCAGGAAGATCCCACATGCCGTGGAGCAGCTAAGCCCGTGCACCACAACTACTGGGCCTGTGCGCCACAACTACTGAAGCCTGCGCCCCTAGAGCCCATGTTTTGCAACAAGAGAAGCTGCTGCAATGAGAAGCCTGCACACCACAATGAAAAGTAGCCCCCACTCGCCTCAACTAGAGAATGCCCACGTGCAGTAACAAAGACGCAGTACAGCCAAAAAAAAAAAAAACTAGAACAGTGGCTATTGCTGCAAAATGTAGTAGGGACACCAAGAATGTTCCTTGCCCTAAAGTGATGGATGCTAGCAGCAGGAAGAAGTTCAAAGATAACCAATAAATCGATCAATTCAGGTACTGCAGCAGGACTATCTAGATACTTTGATTGCTGCTCACCACTACTTTTCTATCCCTTCAGTCAAACAACAGTGATGGTGGTTTCTATCTTCAGTGAAGAAAAATGGGTAGGAGGGTGGCAGCAAGAAAGATAAGGCAGTGCCCCAGCCCCAGTGTCTGGCAATACCTGGAGGAGTGGGGAACACCCATATCAGAACATCAGCCTTCAAGGTATACCCAGTGGTAAATTCTGTGCTTCTTTAGAAAAGGCTAAGAAAACAGATGCAACACAGATCTAACAGGAAATGTCCATTAAAGAGATGAGTGAAAAATCAAGAATGGCCAAAGGAATGCCACCATGAAAGAGAGATAAGAAACCCAACAGATGATAAGACTTCTATCTGACAAAATAGAGTGAATAGGGCAAGAAGATTAAGGCTTTGAAATAGTGTGATTTGTGTCAGCAAATGGGAAAACTTAATACACATATAAATAAGAATAAACAAGGATTGTGGAAGTCGATGGTTGAGATAATTTAATAGAAAGGCCAAATTAATTTACTGAGGAACAAATTAATGAACTGGAAGACAGAGCTATAAAATTCTCCCAGAACATAGACCAAATAGGAAAAAGATAAAATGTATGAAAGAAAAATCAAGAGATGTGGAAGATAGATCCAGAATTCTAACTTTCATTTAATAAGAATTCTAGAAAGAAAGAATATGGAGTAGGGAAGGGAAGCAGAACATTTAAATAAGAGAATTCTGTCCTCAGATCGAAAGGTCCCTACAAAATCCCTACAAATAGTGTGAGATTTGTGATAGAAAAGATAAAAAGATAAATCTTAAAATCTTCCAGAAAAAAAAACAAAACAGATAGACTGCCTACAAAGGAAGGAGCATCAAATTGACATCAGACTTCTCATCAGAAACACTGAATTAAAAAATAAAAGTGCAATATTATCTTCACAGTTTTAAGAGACAGTAACTTTTAATTTAGGATTCTATTAGGCCCAATCAAACAGAAGAAAGAGATGGAGAAACTTTTCCTACCAGACTTCCACCTTTAATATGAAGCTATGGTTATTAAAAGTGTGATATTAGTGCATGAATGGACAATTGGACAATTAGGAACAGAGCAGACCCATCTATCTATGAAAACATGACTTATATAAAACTGACACTCTGGATCTATAGGGAAAAGATGAACTATTATATCCGAGATGCTGGGATAACCGATTATACAAAATTATATCTCTAGCTCAGATCATACACCCAAAATGAATTTCAGTTAAGAACCCAAAGTGTAAAGCAATTTTTAGAAGAAAAAACTAGAGAATATTTTTATGGTCTTGCCTTTTAAGGTGAAAGAAAGCCAAAATCACAAAGGAAGAGGTTGATAATTTCAACTACATTTAAAAAAAAAAGTTGTTTATTAAAAGACATCATAAAAATTGATTGTTACAAAAACTTACAATCTGAAAGAAGATATTTGTAACATATATAATGTTACACAAGGATTAGTATCCAGATTACATAAAGAACTCCTACAAATCAATAAAATACAAGTAACCCACTGGGAAAAAAGAGACAAAAATTTTAAAATTCACAGAAAAGAAAAACCAAATCACAAATCATAGGATGATGAACCTTACTAGGAATTATAAAAATGAAAATAAAAAAAAAATTTAAAAAAAAATGAAAATAAAAACCAAGTTCAATTTTTAGCCAGTTTGGCAAAAATAAATATAAATGTGAAGATGCCAATTGCTGGTGAGAGTGTGGAGCCAGAGGACCTATTATGCACCCCTGGAAGGAATATAAATTGGTATGTCCACTTTGGAGAACAATTTGGTAATGTCTAGAAGAGTTATTAGTGCACATAATCTAGGGCCTAGGATTCCACTCTGAGGCATGTACTCTAAAGAAACTCTTGCCATAGTAAGTCAGTAAGACTTGGACAAGAACGTTCAGAGCAGCATAGTAAAAGTAAAAAAAAAAAAAAGAAACATATATTAGAAATATACATCAATAGGAAAATGAGTAGTTAAATTGGATTCATTAATAAAGATTACTACAAAAGAACCTGATTAGATTATGATTAAACTTGAGCTACACATTCAGTATAGGGATGGCTTTTGCAAATATATTGAATGAAAAAAGCAAATTGCTAAAAAAGATATTCAGTAAGATACTGGTTATATAAAATTTAAAACAGGCAATTGAATACTATATACTGATTCACATTAAATACATAGTACTTAAAGCATAATAAAATGCATGGAATGATAAGCACCAAATGCAGGAGAGTGTTTACCACTAGCGGTAAAAGAGGAGGATGTGATCACCAAGAAAACAGATCAAAAGAAGCAACTATAGAGGATTTGATCAGACCATTGAAATCTTAAACATATATGCAAACATATACATATATATGTACGTATCAGCAAGAAGAGAAACAGCATTCTTTTCAAATACACATAAAACATTCACAAAAACTGAGCACGTTTTTCAAGTTGTATACCATGGGTGACTGAATGGGATCCAGAATGGGCCAGAGGCTTTTGGGGACCATAACCTGACTCCCACTGGCATTTTTTTTTTTTTTTTTTTTTGGCCACACCGTGGGACATGCAAGATCTTAGTTCCCTGACCAGGGATTGAACCCCTGCCCCCTGCAGTGGAAGCGTGGATTCTTAACCACTGGACTGTCGGGGAAGTCCCTCACTAGCATTCTTATCTGGGACTCTCAATTCCTTTTGGTTTACCCCAATTAGATGCACAAATATGGTTTTCCACATGTGTCACAATACCAAAAAATTTGGGAAGCAGGTACTTGACCAGAAAGAAAATCTTGACAGACTTCAGGCCACATGCAATGATTACAATGTAATAAAATCAGAAACTGAGGATAAAAAGAACCATCCCCAAAGCTATATACACACTTAACAATTAAAAATCAAAAGAGACATCTAAATAAATCTTGGATTAAAGAGAAAGTAATGATAGAAGTTACAAATTATTTAGAATTGAACAAAAACCCGTGGAATGGGATGAAAGAGGAAAATCTCTGTAGGTTTAAACAGATTTTTAGAAAATGAGAAAGACTGAAAATAAATGCCTAGGCTTTTAACCCAAGAAGCTAGGAAAAACAAAACAAACAAACAAAAAAACAAAGAAAGGAAAAGAAAAAAAAAGATTAAATGGGAAACTAATGAGGGCACACACTTATATTCTATATTTTTATTAGCTAAATCTGGCAACCCTAAATGAATAAAAATGAAGAACTGGTTTTTTGAGAAGAAAAAGCAATTAGATAAATTTTGTGACGTTTAATCAACAGAAAGGAAAAAATAAAATTAATGCTGGGATTAAAAAAGAGACATAATACTGATATAGAGGAGATTTTAAAGAATGTTATATATAATGTATAACAATGTATTTTAAAAAGCGAACAATTATTGAAGACTACCTAAATTTTAAAAACTGAATCCGCAAGAAGTGGAAACCTGACCAGGCCAATAACCACAGAAGAAATGGAATGGTTGTCTAAGACATACCCACCAAAAAGGCATATGGACCAAATGTTTTACAACGAGTTTTCCCAAGTAGTCAAGGAACAGATAATCCCCATCCTCTCCAAGTCTTTCCAGAGCACAGAATGAAATGGAAAGCTATGTGATTCATTTTATAAGCCCGACTTAACTCTGATACCAGCAAGGACAAAGACAGCATAAGAAAAGAAACAGGCCCAATCACATATGGAGCACAGAAGGATCAATCACTCAAGAACTAGATTTAATTTAGATGTATTCTGAATGAATAATGCATCGTGACTGATTAGAATTTATCTTAGAATGCAAGAAGAGTCTAAATGAGAATGTGACTAATTCACTATGTTAACAGATTCATTCAACAGATGCTTATTGAGCTCCTATTACATGCAAGGCACAGTGCTGGGAGCTGGGAAAACAGCAGTAAACCAACAACCTTTTTTTTTTTTTTTTAAATTTAAATCAACTTTGTTTACAAAAACACTACTGCAAGAATCACAATTCTATAGCTTTTCCATTTGGGTAAAAATATAATCACTTAAGTAACAGCAATTTCCTAAATTAAAAATGAGCCACAGTTCAAAATTAATTTTGAAAAGAGATTTTAAAAAAAAATCTCTGGTTCAGAAGGAGGTTTGATTGAAAGCTGCATCAGCCCGGAAGAGCACCCGCTCTGTCAGGATAAAGAGATAGTGCAGTGATACAGTACATGGGGTAGTAAAAGGAGGCAAACATTTGGTGGATGGGTATGTCTCATCGCTGCTAAAAGATATGGTAGGACAGGGAAAAGTCCTTTGGTGGGAAGGATTCTGGAGTGGTCCGTACATGGTTTCTGGAGAAGCAGGAGGAAGAAGAGGTCCCTTGGACCTGCTGGCAACAAGGGACCACAAATTAGAGAATGAGGCATGTGATGGTTAGTTTTATGGGTCAACCTGACTAGGCTCTGGGGCCCAGTTGTTTGGTCAAATACCAGTCTAGATGTTGCTATGAAGGTATGTTTTAGATGTGATTTACATTTAAATCAATAGACTCTGAGTAGAGCAGATTACTCTCCATAATGTGGGTGGCCTCATCCAATCAGTTGAAGGCCTAAAAAGCAAAGAATGAAGTTTTCCAAAGAAGAGGCAAAACTGCCTCAAGATTGCAGTGTCTACCCCTGTCTGAGTTTCCTACTTGCACATTCCACACTCAAAATTGCAACATCAATTCTTCTTTGAATTTCTAGCCTGCCAGCCTCTTCTACAAATTTCAGACTTGCCAGCACCTGGAATCCTGTGAGCCAATTCCTTAACTCTTTCTCTCTCTATATATCCTACTGGTTCTGTTTCTCTGGAGAATCGAAACACAAGGCAGAAGAACGAACTCTGAGAGCAAAGGGGAGACTCTGAATGGAAAGGCATGAAAATATCTGCTCTCAGATGAAGCTGACCCGGTGGTGAAGATCTATATTGAAGGACACTCTCTGGGAGACTGAAACAGCACAAGCTTTATTCAATGACCATAGAATGGGGCTTCCCTGGTGGCGCAGTGATTGAGAGTCCGCCTGCCGATGCAGGGGACACGGGCTCGTGCCCCAGTCTGGGAAGATCCCACACGCATCTGGGCCTGTGAGCCATGGCTGCGGAGCCTGCACGTCTAAAGCCTGTGCTCTGCAACAGGAGAGGCCACAACAGTGAGAGGCCCGAGTATTGCAAAAACAACAACAACAACAACAACAACAACAAATGACCATAGAATGAAGAACTGGGAACTTAGTTTGCAAATCAACTTCTCATCAGGGGTGATCAAGGCAAGATTTTTAAAGGTAGTGTTGATGAGGGGGAAGCATAAGCATTGGTTTTTTGGGAATAGGTGGGGTTCTTCCTGGAACTGAGGTGCCACCTCTTTTTCTACTTTCTATGGTCCACTTCTTCCTGTCATGGCGGCAGGTGGGTATGTCATTTAGCATGCTAATGTATGCTAATGGAGCTCAAGGCCTATTGGAGATCAGGTCTTCCACCATCTTGGGTTTAGCGTGTTCTAACCAGTTCTGGTGGCCTCCTGTTTTTCTCTTCTGATGGTTTCCTGTGAGACAAAGATAACACTTCCCCACAGCTTACATTCCCTCAGGGAAGCGGGGGTTAGAGTCTGAGGCTAACATGCATGGTAACATTTCTACTAGGAACAGTTTCCCAAAATTTATTTTGACTATCATTCCTCACTCACTGAGCCTTATTGAAGTGTGTTGAGATGGACTGACCTCATCTTCAGCTCCGTTGCTGCCTGGATTAACTTAAGCCAATCAGCATATCCAGTCACCCAGCCCACAGTGACTAGTTTAGAGATCAGCATGACCAGAGTCCATAAAAGACAAGAAGACTTTCACTCACTGCGGCTTCTGGGAAAGATGTCAGGATAATTAACCTTCCTTTGGGAAGGAGGTATTAAATTTCTACTTCTTACTATTCACAAATATTAATTAAGGTCGTATTAAGAACCTAGAAGAGTCTATTATTATTAGAAGATACAGAAAGGCAAAAGCCATACTGATACGTTGATAATTTGATTACATGATGTCAGGACTACAAAAAATCATGAGTAAAATTAAAAGCCAAGCAACTTAGGGACTTCCCTCGTGGCGCAGTGGTTAAGAATCCACCTGCCAATGAAGGGGACACGGGTTCGATTCCTGGTCTGGAAAGATCCCACATGCCGCAGAGCAACTAAGTCCATGAGCCACAACTACTGAGCCTGCACTCTAGAGCCCGCGAGCCACAACTACGGAAGCCTGTGTGCCTAGAGACCATGCTCTGCAACAAGAGAAGCCACCGCAATGAGAGGCCTGCGCACCGCAACGAAGAGTAGCCCCCGCTCGCCGCAACTAGAGAAAGCCTGGGCGCAGCAACAAAGACCAACACAGCCAAAAATAAATAAATTAAAAATAAATAAATTAAAAGAAAAAGACAAGCAACTTAATGGGAGTAAATATTTGCTACATACATAACAAGAATTAGTATCCATGTCATAATAAACCTTCTATATATAGATAAGAAAAAAAGGCAACCCAATAGAAATATAGGCAAAGGAGATAATGAACAGATAATCCATATAGAAGGATATGGGGGGGGGAAAGACAAAACAAAGACTACCCTAAGGGATATAACCCTTGATCTGTGATTTCCATTATTGCTCTTTCACACTATCATTTGTGTTTTGACTTCATTTCTGGTGTCTTTTGTCATATTAACTTATATTTATTTTTCTGTGATGAATTACATTTGTCTTTTCCTTTAGGCTCTTAAGTTTTCTACCTTGTTTTCTGCCATGTTTCCTGTTTTCTTTAATATTTCTTTTTAAAATTTTGGTCCATCTGGAATTTGATACATGTTGTGAGGAAGGGATCTAACTTTGTTTTCTTCCACACAGATTGCCAATTAGGACAGCATCTTTATTAAATAAACTTGGACTGGGTTTTTATTTTAAATGTAAAAAAGGACATACACTACTGGAAAATTTTAAATTTTGATGCAACTGCTGTTTTTCTCCATAGGAGAATTACTGGTGCTTCTTGATAGATCTAGGTGCTTCTTGAAACTTACTCTACTTACAAAATAAAATTATGTCACAGGCTTAAATGATGATAATTATCTTTAAGCTTATTATAATCTAAGATACTTAAAGACAGAAATCATACTTTATTCATTCTATATCCTACTACAATTCATGGATTACTTTTCATATATTAGGTATTCAATAATACTTATTTAAGTTAACAGTATGGAAGTAGAGCATGTATCTAACTTATCCAAGAGAATTGAGACTATTTTGAAAAGAAGCTCAAACACAACTGTATATGTTCCCATAGAAGACTCATTTTGCATGTGTGATAACATGCCTTACAGTTACTTACAGTTGAACACATTGTAACTGCTATACACCATGCAGTGAATAAGAGCACAGATTTTGAATCAAATCCTAGCTTTACCACGTATTACGTTTTATATGGTGATTGAAATAAACTTCTATCTAGTTTCTTCCGACTGGTTTTGTTCTACGTAACTAAAACGAATCCCAGCTGAGCCTGTTAATCAATGAAACAGATAATTACAAGCAAAAAGAAGGATGCATAGATATATTAAACGTTGTATACTTGTTTAGAAACAGAATTGTACAATTTTCACCAATCTGTGAAATGAGGACCAAAGGACTTTTCTTTGATTATGGAATCACTTACTGGAGTTCACACCAATATTGTGTGTGACCATATAATTCATCATCCAAACTAGGACTCTGGGTGAAAGAAGTCACTAAAGTAATTAAAGTTGTATAATTTTTGGAATATTTATTGACAAATGGCTTTTTAAAAAATTTTTATTTCTTTCTAAAAAATAATGTATGTATACAAATATTTTTAAAATCTTCATATTAATTATCTGAATATTTAAAAATACAATAAGCAGAATAATTCAGTAGTCTTGATATGCGTTCGCATGCTTTCATCAGTTTCTTAGCCGTATCTTCTAAAATTGGGTCACTGGTATTTTTCTAATGGATGTAATTTTTCTAATATGCTTTTACTGATTTGTTTGTTTTCTTGTTTTTCTTTCCCCCACAAAATTGCCTACAATCATCTTCAAAATTGCATTTTATAGTCAATAAACTTTAAAATATTCACTTTCAATGAAAAAAAACCCACCCTAAGTATATGAAAGGTGCTCAAATTTGCTCATAATCAAGGGAGTGCATTTTAAAACTGCAGCATAAAATTCCATAGTATGGATGTACCGAAATTTAACCATTTCCAGACTGGTGGAAATTTAGATTATTTTTCATTTATTACATACAATGCTCAATGAACGTCTCGGTCTTGGCTTCTTTTTTTTTTTTTTTCTATTTATTTTTGGTTGCGTTGGGTCTTCGTTGCTCTGTGCGGGTTTCTCTAGTTGCAGCGAGCGGAGGCTACTCTTCGTTTCTGTGCACGGGCTTCTCATTGCGGTGGCCTCTGTTGTTGTGGAGCACGAGCTCTAGGCACACGGGCTTCAGTAGTTGTGGCACACGGGCTCAGTAGTTGTGGCTCGCGGGCTCTAGAGCACAGGCTCAGTAGTTGTGGCTCACGGGCTTAGTTGCTCCGCGGCATGTGGGATCTTCCCGGACCAGGGATGGAACCCATGTCCCCTGCATTGACAGGCTGATTCTTAACCACTGCACCACCAGGGAAGCCCCTGTCTTGGATTCTTGAATCTATCTCTGCTTTTGAGATATTAAATCTTGTAAGCTTAAACCTAGAATGTAGCAGCAAACATCTTGGTATCTGGGCCCCAAAGGGAAGCTGCATATTATGTGAATGTACTCTGAAACTTACCATCAGAATGTTCTTTGGATTTTATTCTTAATCATGGGCTTAATCTAATACACTTAGGGACTACAGGAACTTTTTCTGGTCAGATTAGTTCAAACAGTCAGAAATTGTTCTCTCTCCTTGAAATAAAGCTGATTGAAGGATTACATTGTCTGAATAGCTGTAGGATTCAGAAACTCCTTTACAAAGACTTACTTTATTTTTAGGTTTTAAAATAGCCATGATTTCTTTTGGATTAATGGTCTAAACATGCATGTTTTACCAGAGCCTTCCTTTTTCATTCATCATAGCTATAGCTTGTTTGTTGCTCATTAAATGTAAGTATGTTTCAGGGAGAGGAAACTGTTGACTCTCTGCCCAGTGGGGAGAGAAAATATTTATCAAATTTAAAATTAGTATGTTTTTGTTTCAGCAATTCCAGTTTTAGGAATCTCTCCTACAAAAATAGTCACCAAGACTTTGCACACACATACACATACCCACAAACAAGGATGGTGGCTGAGCCATTGTTTGTAAAAAACAATGCAATTGAAAATATGATAAACGTCCATCAATAAAAGAATGGTTAAATAAATCACGACCTGTCGATAGGAGGAGCGACAGCTACGTGTATCACCTTAGAAAAATGTTTGTATAAGAGAGGGTCCCAGGAGGAAACAGAACTCACCCCCAGACGGGTCAAAGGAAGAAATTTTAAGGAACGGTTTACTTACAAAGGTTGAGCAGTGTTAAGCGAACGAAGAAGGGATGAGAACGTACCTACAGACTAGCAATAGTGGAAAGCTATTACCATTCTAGGGCTTAAGAGAGGCCTTAAGGTACATAAGAGAGGACATAAATACCAGAAACAGATTCACAGACATAGAGAACAGAATTGTGGTTGCCAAGGGGGAGGGGGGAGAGGGAGGGAAGGACTGGGAGTTTGGGATTAGCAGATGTAAACGATTTTATATAGGATGGATAAACAACAAGGTCCTACTGTATAGCACAGGGAACTATATTCAATATCCTGTGATAAACCATCATGGAAAAGAATATAAAAAAATGAATGTCTAGGGCTTCTCTGGTGGTGCAGAAAAGAATATAAAAAAAAGAATGTCTAGGGCTTCCCTGGTGGTGCATTAAGAATCTGCCTGCCAATGCAGGGGACATGGGTTCGAGCCCTGGTCCAGGAAGATCCCACATGCCGTGGAGGAGCAACTAAGCCCATGTGCCACAACTACTGAGCCTGCGCTCTAGAGCCCATGAGCCACAACTACCGAGCCCTCGCGCCACAACTACTGAGCCCGCATGCCTCGAGCCCCTGCTCCGCAACAAGAGAAGCCACCGCAGTGAGAAGCCCACACACTGCAACGAAGAGGAGTCCCTGCTCGCTGCAACTAGAGAAAAGCCCGCGCACAGCATTGAAGACCCAACGCAGCCAAAAATAAATAAATTAAATAAATAAATTTAAAAAAAAAGAATGTCTCTATGTGTATAACTGAGTCACTTTGCTGTACAGCAGAGATTGCCACCACGTTGTAAATCAACTCTACTTCAATAAAAAAAATTAAAAAATAATAGGAGTACAGTGAAATTTGGAACATAGGGGCAGGACCACCCAGTGGAACTATAGCCAACGCGGGATTCAGCTACAGTCATCCCTCAGTATCCGTGGGAGATTGGTTTCAGGACCCCTTACGGATACCAAAATCTGTGGATGCTCTAGTCCCTTTCAGTTGGTCCTCTGTATTCACAGGGATATATGTGGAACCTGAGGGTATGGAGGGCCGACTGTATTGCAAAAGACAGAGCTGAAGCAAGGGAAAGCAGGGAAGGAATACTCTGACTTCTTTCCTCTTAGGCTCTGATCTGTTGCTGGTATGTCCCATGGGCTGGACCCAATCAGAAGCGTCTGGCAGTGGAAGCTGAGTGAGGCAGTACACAGGAGACAGGCGGCTGGGGCACAGAGCAGGCAGAGGGAAAGGGCAAAAAATAATCTGTGGAGATAGAGAATGACTCTATTTAGGTCATATTTAGGCTCAATATTTAGGTCATATTTTCTCAGTGGAAAAAATTTGCCCAGCAATGCATAAACACTATGCTATTTTGTAAAAGAAAATCACAGCCACGTATTTGTATAATTGTAGACATTATGAAGAACACATAGCAAACTACAAACCTTCATATTACTTCTAGAGGGTGAAAACAGATGGAAGGGGAAAACCTCCTAACTTTTCGACATTTTTATACTATATGAATTTGTTACAAGAACTATTTCTATTGTGGTTAGGAAAATAAACTACATTTTCCATGAAAAAAAAACACTGTTATGCCTAATATGAAGACAAAGTTACGAGAGACCCCTAAATGGTTGTTAAACAGTTAATTCACTTAAGGGCACTGCATAAACACCCCCCAAAATCTGTTATTATTATTTTTTTTTTTTTGCAGTACGCGGGCCTCTCACCGTTGTGGCCTCTCCCGTTGCGGAGCACAGGCTCCGGACGCTTAGGCTCAGCGGCCATGGCTCACGGGCTCAGCCGCTCCGTGGCACGTGGGATCTTCCCGGACCGGGGCATGAACCCGTGTCGCCTGCATCAGCAGGCAGACTCTCAACCACTGCGCCACCAGGGAAGCCCTTATTTTTCATTGTTAAAGTAAAAGAGTCAATCTTAACCGCTCTGGTGTTGGTTATAGTTCTCTGTTGCAAAGATCAGAAAGCAGGGCTTCACAACTTCTGAAGACCGTGCTCCTAGATCCCATGTTCTGCAACAAGAGAAGCCACCGCAATGAGAAGCCCGCACACAGCAACGAAGACCCAACACAGCCAAAATAAATAAATTAATTAATTAAAAAAATTAAAAGTAAATAAATAAAAGGCTACAAGGTCATCAGAAATCACAAATAGTCACTGGTTTGGGAAAAGGTACCAATAACTTATATTTGCACCCAAATTTCTAGATCTCAGAAGGATTCCACATTCAATTTCTAATTTAATCATGAAAACTCTGTAAAGGCAATTGAGGCTCAGGGAGGTTAAGTGATTTGCCTACAGTCACACAGGAACCACAGACTCAGGATTCAAGCCCCGTGTTTTCACTGTATATATAGAGGTCTACCTTATAGGAATCTGCTTTCCCTCATTTTCAAAGGTGGTTTAAACTTTTTTTTTTAGCATAGAAAGTAAAGGCAGAAATAATTTTTAAAGTGCTAAATTTTTAGGGGAAAAGTAGATTATGAAAAGTTATTTTCTCATCTAACTCAAAAGCAAATAGAGTCGAAAACCCACTATAGTAACCATTTATTTTTAAAAGAGCAAAAACTAGAACATGAACAATCAACTTTCAGGGTGTTGGAATATACACCCTTGCTTCACTATAATGTTTAATGTGGAATGACTGAATTCTTCTTATTAAAAATAGGCTTTAAACAAAGTTAAAAAAGAAAACCAGTATCTAACATTCTCTCGTCTACAAGAGACATGCTAAAAATGAAACTATTCAAATATCTGAGATTTGAGGGGGCACTTAAGATTTATTGTGCTTCTCTACATACAGAACAAGCAGGTGTTATAATCCAGGTTGCAATGATTGTTGCATATGTCTAACTTGGGAGAAAATGAGTAAGCCTGGGAAAGGAAGAGACAAAGGTAATTGTTTCCTGGTGTCCTGGGAGATAAGAGAATCTTTACGGCTATCGAAGGGATGTGGACTCAGCTGCAGTCTTTCTGGCACCAGAGGAAAAGGCATGTGGTAAAGATGTTACTATAATAGGGCCCATGGGGCCAACGCATCTGTATTAATGATGTAATGTATGTTTCACCCACATAATCCCAGGTATTCTGTGCAGGTGTGCACACCTGTGGACGAGAAAGTGGAACAAACTTAAACTGGCTTCAGTTTATCACATTAGGGAGGCTGGGGCAATTGAAGAGCTCCCAGTGTCAGATTTATGCAGAACAAGCAAGATTTTCCAGGAAGAGGCAATTATGATAGATCCTCTCTGTAAAAATAAAAATCATATTATCAAGCAGTGATTTTCAAAATTATATTATATTGAATTAAAAACAGGTAAACTGATCAGTAAAATAGAATAGAGTTTCTAGAAGTAGATATAAACAACAGTAACAAATCAATAAAAGACAAAGACAGGAATAACACATCTATAGAAAAGCATATTACTATTTTATAAAAGTGATCATTCTGGGCAAGAATAGCTTAACTCCCACCATGTACTATAATAAACTCCAGGTGGGTCAAATTAAATAAAAAACAAAGATGTTTTCTTTTTCTTTTTTTCCTCCAAGCATCAGTTTCCCTCTCCCTAATATACCACCCCAACCATAATTTCCTAGTGTGAATTTTTTTCTGTCTGACTATATGTAGTGTTGGTGGGAGGGTAAAGTTCTGTTACTATTTTCCATTTGGAAGCTGAAGGTGATTTACCCTTTCTTTAACCACCCAGTACAGCCAGGGGATGGGCCCTTGACCTAAGCTCAGCCAATCCAGTGGTCACTCCTGGAACTTTGATTGTGATGCAAGGACAAGAAAGAACAGCGGGCCTTCCCTGGTGGTGCAGTGGTTAAGAGTTCGCCTGCCGATGCAGGGGACGCGGGTTCGTGCCCCGGTCCGGGAAGATCCCACATGCCGCGGAGCAGCTGGGCCCGTGAGCCACGGCCGCTGAGCCTGCGCGTCCGGAGCCTGTGCTCCGCGACGGGAGAGGCCACAGCAGTGAGAGGCCCGCGTACCGCCAAAAAAAAAAAAAAAAAAAAAAGAACAGTGGTTGGTCAGTGACACCCAAACAGGTCATTCCAACTACAGATCAGCTGCTGTTCTTCCAGCTCTGGTACTACAGAGCTCCTTGGTCCTTTCCCAATCTCAAGCATGTTTCCTCAGACTCACAGCAATAGTTTGTTTATCCTGGCCAGGGTGAGATTCTTTCCATACCCATGTGGAGACTGCAATTCCAAAGAAATAACTGATGAAAGAAAAGACAACATGAAATGGTTGGTGGTGTCACAGCTCATCTCGGCCTATCTTTACAAGGAAAGCACTCTGGTAGATGGTCTGACGGTTTGCATTTCTTCCTCTTGCCTCCTAATACGGGAGAGGTATACTTCTCTAACCCATTGACCTTGTCTTGGCCATGTGACTTGACTGACCAATAGAATATAAGTGGATATGCAGAAGCTTTAAGAATGATTTGCCAAATTTTGCTTCCAAAATATATGTTTTACATTATCCATTCCATTCTTCTACCAACACTGTCCAAACCCATGCTGAACTTGTTCATCTACTTCAACAGCCTTCTAACGATCTCCTGGCTTTTAGCTGTGTGCCTCTGAAATCCACCCCTCACACATCTGTCAGTGACGGCAAATCTAACCTTAGCCACAGATTCAAAGCCTTCGATAGTTTCCTCTCCTCGACATGGCATTTGAGAGCCATCATGACTTGCCTCCTACCTATCCCTTCAGCCTCATCCCTGGACATCCCCAGCTTCCCACTTTATGCTGAGCAATAGGAAACTGCCTAAAGCATCCCGAACGCTGCACCATGCCTTTGTCCATTCTGTTCTCTTAGCTTGTCCTCTTCTTCCTCCGAATTTTTGTCCAAATAATCACTTCTGTTCAACTCTCAAGGTTCAGCTCAATATCAGTGCTTCTAGAAGGTTGTACCCAGTGCTCTGCAGGCATGCACTTTCCCTGTGCTTCCTTGGTGCATTCATCCCTGCCACTTTCCACATGGTATTGAAATTATTTGTTCTGTATCCTTCTTTCCAATGAATTGCCTCCATTCGGGACGGCAGACACGGTATCTTATTCAGCTCTTTATCCTCAGAATCTAGCATGATGTCTGGCACATGTAGGTATTCAATACATGTTTGTGGAGCTGAAATAAACCAAAAAAATTAACCATGAGTATAAGAAAACTGTGAGTAGTGTCATCGCAGCTGGGATTCTTCCAAAGCTAAAAACATTATAAATTGGTTCTTCTGGAAAGCAGTATGACAACATACAACAAAAACCATGAAAATGTTCATTCCCCTTCACTTGGTATTTTCCTGTTTGTGAATACTCCCCAAAGAAATAATCCAAACAGGGAAAATTTATGCAGATGTTCCCGGCAACTCTAGTTAAAATAGTGAAAAAAACTGGAAGCAATCCAAGTGTCTAATAGGGAAATGACTAAGCAAACAATGGGATTATAACATAGCTATTAAAAATGACAGGGGTGGGTTTCCCTGGTGGCGCAGTTGTTGAGAGTACGCCTGCCGGTGCAGGGGACACGGGTTCGTGCCCCGGTCCGGGAAGATCCCACATGCCGCGGAGCGGCTGGGCCCGTGAGCCATGGCAGCTGAGCCTGCGCGTCCGGAGCCTGTGCTCCGCAACGGGAGAGGCCACAACAGTGAGAGGCCCGCGTACCGCAAAAAAAAAAAAAGACAGGGGTGAGGACTCTGTCATCATGGAGAAGTGTGTATCTGGAGGAATGTTAAATGGAAAAAAGAACACAGACCAGTGTTTAAACACTAGTGGTTAAGGATGTGTGGGTACGTTAATGAGGATCAGAGGCCAATTTGGAGAAACGAACATGCATGGTGTTCAATATTCACTGGGTCTTTTCTTTCCTGTGCAGCTCCATGAGTTTATGACAATAATAGTTGAGATCTCATGCAACATAGATATCTTGCAGAATAAGGGCTCTAGGGACTTCCCTGGTGGCACAGTGGTTAAGAATCCGCCTGCCAGTGCAGGGGACATGGGTTCAAGCCCTGGTCCGCGAAGATCCCACATGCCGCGGAGCAACTAAGCCCGTGAGCCACAACTACTGAGCCCGCTTGCCATAACTACTGAAGCCCATGTGCCCAGAGCCCACGCTCCGCAACAAGAGAAGCCACTGTAATAAGCCCGTGCACCGCAATGAAGAGCAGCCCCCGCTCCAGCAAAGACCCAACGCAGCCAAAAATAAATAAATAAATAAATAAATATTAAAAAAAAGAATAAGAGCTCTATATTTCCTACCAGGTTCATCAAATTATTATGAAAATAATGACGCTTCTTCAAGGGATCAAAATACTTTAATTCAACAAGCAAATCTGAGTTTAACTATGTGCTAGAGCACGTATATGCTCATGAAATTTACAAAAAACATGGGCAAAGATCCTCACGTGGATGTGTGTTATTATTTTAACTTATTTTTGTTTATTTGGGACTGTACACATTAGGACCTAGTACAAAAGAAAGTCGGAAAGATCTTTGGCCTAAATCTCACATTCACAAATTGTCTCAATTTTACACTTTTGATATTGTCTCCAAAAAGGGTTTTATGTACAGTCACTGAGATATACTGAGAAAGGTTAAAAGGAAAAAGCCAATCCCATCACTTTAAACTTGTGTCACACTGCCAATGCAGTGCACTGTTTTATAAATCTGTGATTATCTTGTGAATAGCAAAATATTGACATTGTAAGATATATTACATTGCAATTAAATGAAATAAACCACAAATTTTTATATCTTGCTTTAAAATTTCTTCTTTTTTATTTTTTATTGAAGTATAGTTGATTTACAATGTTGTGTTAATTTCTGCTGTAGCGACCAGGATGGATGGTCATACTAAGTAAGTCAGACAGAGAAACACAAATACCGTATGATCTCGCTTATATGTGGAATATTAAAAAATGGTACAAATGAATTTATTTACAAAACAGAAATAGAGGCTTAAGAGGGAAGGGATATGGGGATATATGTATACATATAGCTGATTCACTTTTTTGTACAGCAGGAACTAACAACATTGTAAAGCAGATATACTCCAATAAAGATGTGAATAAAACCCCCACAGAAATAGAGTCACAGGTGTAGAAAACAAATTTATGGTTACCAAGTGGGAAGCAGGGGAGGGATAAATTGGGAGATTGGGATTGACATCTATACACTACTACATATAAAATAGATAACTAATAAGAGCCTACTGTATAGCACAGGGAACTCTACTCAATACTCTGTAATGATCTATATGGGAAAAGAATCTAAGAAAGAGTGGATATATGTCTATGTATAACTGATTCACTTTGCTGTACACCTGAAACTAACACAACATTGTAAATCAACTATACTCCAATAAAAATTAATTTAAAAAATTTCTGCTAGGGCTTCCCTGGTGGCGCAGTGGTTGAGAGTCCGCCTGCCGATGCAGGGGACATGGGTTCGTGCCCCGGTCTGGGAAGATCTCACACGCCGCAGAGCGGCTGGGCCTGTGAGCCATGGCCGCTGAGCCTGCGCTCCGCAGCAGGAGGGGTTACAGCAGTGAGAGGCCCCCGTACCACAAAAAAAAAAAAAAAAAAAAAAAAAATTTCTGCTGTACAGCAAAGTGATTCAGTTATACATATATACATTCTTTTCTTTAATAGTCTTTCCATTATGGTTTATCATAGGATACTGAATATAGTTCTCTGTCCTATACAGTAGGACCTTGTTGTTTATAAAATTTCTTCTTTTTTTAAAAAATTCACTGAGACCCTAAAAAAATGGAGGTGGCCCAGGCCTCTCTAGATCTCTGGGAGGCCCAGAACGTAATTATCACTTTATCTTTACAATGTGATAGTTTTAACTAGGGGTCCCAAATTAATGGGTTGTTAAGAACTTAGCTATGTAAACACCTAACTTACAAACTGCTATCTACTAGCTGTATGTACTGTTTCTGCTGCCATGTAACCAGTGGTCAGAAAAGTCACAGCTTTTACAGAGGTGGTTCACAGCCCTGGTGGCAGTTCAGAATCACCTATGTTTTTTCAGACCCCACTCCAGGACCTAGGTTCTCCAGGGCTGAAGTCTAGAGATTCCTATGCTTAAAAAACTTTCTTCCTTTTTTCTTTCCTGCACTGTATTTTCTTACAGTTCCAGGGCTCAGAATTCAAGCTAGTACTGTTAATTGTATGGTTTAGCTGCATCATAGGTTTAACAGATCTGAAGGCTAATCTGAAGGTCAATCACCATTTTCAATAGAACCTCTCCGGGGTGATGTGTTATAAGGGCCCAAAAAACAATTTAGAAGTTTGAGGGTGCGGTCCACAGATTTGGGGAGGAACTGCCTATATAACACTTTTAATCAAAATACCTTCAATTATTCCTCAAATTTCTCATTGTGCTTAAATATATGAAAGTAAATAAATACTGAATCTAAGTGTTATGTTCAAGTGTCCATTCTTAGAAATGATGTGAAGTAGCAGGTTTTTATAAGCAGTAAAACCGCAACAAGCCCAAACTGTCAAACGACTGAATTCTTTTTGCTTCATAAAAACACAAACCTGGGGCTTCCCTGGTGGCGCAGTGGTTGAGAGTCTGCCTGCCGATGCAGGGGACACGGGTTCGTGCCCCGGTCCGGGAAGATCCCACATGCCGCGGAGCGGCTGGGCCCGTGAGCCATGGCCGCTGAGCCTGCACGTCTGGAGCCTTCGCTCCGCAACGGGAGAGGCCGCAACAGTGAGAGGCCTGCGTAGTGCAAACAACAATAACAACAACAACAACAACAACAACAAAAACCCCACAAACCTGAAGAATATGGCTTTATAACACAGAGAAAAACAAATTCCAGGATGTGGGCTGAGGTCAGTACCCGTGCTGTCCATTCTCCTGTACCTTCTCCTCTTCTTCCTCGCTCTGTACTATGGTTACTGATGCTCTGGAGATGATGACCCTCTCTGTGTCCCAGCAACATTCGCCATCCATGAAATAAAGATTTATTTCTGCTCATCTAAACCCAAAACACACAAGAAAATGTCCAGGGCAGTTAGAGGAGCATATGGGAACTGAGAATCAGGGTTACATTGTCTCACTTCCTGCCTACCCTACTCCCCATTCACCCTACCTTACATTCCCGTTGGAGTGATTATGTCTATGGGGTCAGAGGAAGACATTTTCCTATTTCTTACCTCAAAAGCACAGACAGACACTGAAAGCATCTGACTAAGGGTTATGTTTATCCTTTGAGGAGCTGTTACCAGAATATTTGGACTTGGATCAAATTCAGAAAACTCAAGTTCAAAAGGACCATGATTGTGAGAGCAGCAAATGGCATGGTGTTGATCAATGCAATGTCTAGTTATAATGGTGGTGGATTTAATTGTGTTCCAGAAAGATATGGCTGTTAAGGTTTTCCAGATGAACCAGAGAGCTGAGACAATAATTATTTAAGTTTAAATCCACTTTGGCCTTCCTTATGTGAAGGTAAGAGTGTTAGAAGAAGGATGAGATATCTGGGACCCTGTGGTAGGAAGCTTCCAGGCTGAACTGCCTCCACCTATGTGATTGCCCCAGAAAGCATCCACAGATGCTATACACGTTTTCCTCTCCCGAATGATCCAGCAAATTGCCCTTCAGCCCGTGCTTCATTACGAGGGGTAGAATGCATTCACATAACTATTGCCTGGGCTACAATTGCTGCTTCAGATGAAAACCCAGGAAGCCGAATCCCTGCTGCTGTTGAAAGCGTATAATTAGCTCCTTGTGCAGCCTGACCCCATTGATTCTTCTGACGCATTTGGCTTGAGGTGTGCCCTTTCTGGGACCTCCAATATCTTCTCCACAGCTGGAGATGCCCCAAACTGCACGCAGCACTTCCTGTGGGCGTGGTATTGCATTCTGAGGGCTGCGCGCAGAGTGAATCACGTGTTTCAAATGCTCACAGATTCACGGTGCTTCTTTTAAAACACAGGAGTGGGTTTGAGTGGCTCTGTTAGACACAAGAGAATCCCCTCCTTCCTTTTTCTTTTTAAAAAGTGATTTTGTAATGGTAACCTCTCAAGAAACACTATAATTGGTCAGCCTGGGGTGCGTTAGATGTCCTACCAGATAACGTCATTAGCTATTCTCAGGAGAGGAGAGGAAAGGCAGGGTATGCCCCCTGGGACAATGACAACACTTGTTTCAAGTTGGGGAAGAGCCTGTGGTTCTTTTCCTGCATTTGGAGGAAAGCGAACACACAATGTTCATTTCCTAAATACGGGATGTGCTGCGAGGCTGGTGTGTCATTTTCCACCATGTCACATCCTTCTGGATGGAGGCAGCAGGGGCCAGGACAGGAAATGGCAAATTCTCAGAATGAGACAAGGCTTTCCCAGTGCAGTCATTGGCTCTCTGGAACTATAAAGCGTGCTCATCCAGAAACAGCCTCAGATTTTTCTTTCCCGGAGATAGCCCGAAGTGAATGGTAAGTGGGGAGGCCAGAGG
Organism: Aethalodelphis obliquidens; assembly: GCF_003676395.1. NCBI lineage: Eukaryota > Metazoa > Chordata > Mammalia > Artiodactyla > Delphinidae > Aethalodelphis > Aethalodelphis obliquidens. Next base: position 18,388,648 of record NW_020837980.1, on the reverse strand, counting down.
GATGCTGTCTGAAAAATAGCCATTGGACTTGTAATACTGGGGTTATATCCTTGGTCTGTTATATATTTTGAGTAACTTTGTCTCATTTTACTCAGAGGTGTCTTTAATCTGTAAATTTGTCAGTGGTGGGTGGAATTATGGAGGCATGCAAGTAAAGTGAAGACTTAGGAGTCAGGAGACCAAGATCCTAGACTGGGCTCTGAAGAATCAGCTGCATCTAGAATGTGTCTGTGTTTCGATTTCCTCATCTTCCAGTTGAGAATGATGATTTCTGCCCTGATATCTCACAGTAGTGAAATCTTCCATTTCTGTGGCTTCTGTGCCTCTTCCAAGAAGTTCCTGATAGTAAGGAGTACAGTGGATGTGAAGGGAGGGATTTTTGGCAACTAGGAAGGATGTACTTTTACCCAGGATGTACAGTTCTCTCTGTCAGTCATCTTCAATTGGCTTCATTTCAACTTGGTACAGGTAGCCCTCAGTGAGTTGTTAAAAAATTTTTGGCCACTTTTAAAATCGTTCCTCACTTTTAAAGGAAGCTTTCATAATAAAGGGACATAGTGGTGTTAATTTAATGTAATTTATTTTTGTTTAAGTTTTTTTTTTTTTTTTTTGCATTACGCGGGCCTCTCATTGTTGTGGCCTCTCCCGTTGCGGAGCACAGGCTCCGGACGCGCAGGCTCAGGGACCATGGCTCACGGGCCCAGCCGCTCTATGGCATGTGGGATCCTCCCAAACCGGGGCACGAACCCGTGTCCCCTGCATCGGCAGGCGGACTCTCAACCATTGCGCCACCAGAGAAGCCCCAATGTAATTTATTTTTAATTAAGTACACATCAAAGAATGAAATTTCTGAAGACCCGATGAGCTCTAATTAGAAGAAGTGGCACAAGCCACATCTTAGTCTTGATTCTAAGATAAGAGACAGGGGAAAAAAAAACAAGCAGAAGAGTTGCTTCAGGCCAGCATCTAACTTAGAAAGATTAGTTTCCTTACACTTGACAGACAGTGTGATTTTTGAGTTTTTGGTGGCTTGCATTTTTCACTCATCAGAGAGAAAAAGAAGAAAACAACCCTTTTGCAATAAGAGTATTGCAAACCTCTTAGGATCCCAGTCTTCATGTAAGGAAAGGGCCTTGTAAAGGGGTACAACGTAAGGCTTGCAACGTGTCACCTTTCAGAGAAGAGGCCTCAATATTGCAGTGGACTTCTAATACCACCACTCCCTTATTTAACAGATAAGAAAATCCATCCTTGGCGTACCCTGGGAGAAAAAGCGGACAAGAGCATTATTCCTATTGGCTTACTCGGATTTAAGGTCCTGAGAACTGGAGGACTTGTCCCAGATTATAGAACGGGTCTTTCAGAACTTGACACATGACTCACTGGAAAATGACCCGTTTCCCCTTGGGTGGAAGCAGCTGTTGTGCTTGACTCCGGGCTAATCGCGTGTCGTGTCCCCGCAGGGCATGGAGGGGCCGGAGGCCCGGGAGCTGCAGGGCGCGAATGCGCTGCGCCGCTTCCAGGGCCTGTTGCTGGACCGCCGCGGCATGCTGCACGGGCAGCTGCTGCGCCTGCGCGAGGTGGCCCGGCGCCTCGAGCGCCTCCGCCGGCGTTCCCTGGCGGCCAACGTGGCGGGCAGCTCGCTGAGCGCGGTGGGCGCGGTCGCAGCCATCGTGGGACTCTCGCTCAGCCCCGTCACCCTGGGGGTCTCTCTGCTGGCGTCGGCCGTGGGGCTGGGGGTGGCCACCGCCGGAGGGGCCGTCACCATCACGTCCGACCTCTCCCTGATCTTCTGCAACTCCCGGGAGCTGCGGCGGGTGCAGGAGATCGCGGCCACCTGCCAGGACCAGATGCGCGAGATCCTGAGCTGCCTCGACTTCTTCCTTCGCGGGCAGGGCCGCGGGGACCTCCAGCTGCTGCAGAGCGGGAGGAACGCCTCCATCGCGCTGTACAACTCGGTCTACTTCATCGTCTTCTTTGGCTCCCGCGGTTTCCTCATCCCCAGGCGGGCCGAGGGTGCCACCAGGATTAGCCAGGCCGTGCTGAAGGCCAAGATCCAGAAACTGGCCGAGAGCCTGGAGTCCTGCACCGGGGCTCTGGACAAGCTCAGCGAGCAACTGGAGTCCAGAGTCCAGCTCTACACGAAGAGCAGCCGTGGCCACGACCTCAAGATCTCTGCTAACCAGTCCGCTGGGCTGTTTTTCTGAGAATATCTTTTCCCCCTAATGACCGAGGCCAGAAACCATCCCCATGGGATGCCCCAGATTTGTAGCTCCCTCAGGAGAACACCAAGTTGGGTTGGGAGCTGAATGCAAAGGATGAGAAAAACTGTTCTTCAACAGTTTGAGAACAGTGGTTTGAGCCGAGGCTGGATAGGGTTGCAGACATTGCCACCCTTTGGGTCTTCTCCAAGCCCCACTAGGCTTTGAAGTCCTCAAAAAACCTCTAAGAGGAGACACTAGCTTTAAAACCTCTCTGCCAGAGTTTCTGAGTACAAAGAAATCCAGAATCCAGAGCACATCAGACCCTCTCGGAACTGTGTGGGAGGGTTCAGAACCCAAGAGAGGCACCTCCCGCTAACACGTGTCCCCTCCCCTCTCAGCGTGCCCACTCATAGATCCAGCCTGCAGATGGAGTGGAGCTTCCTGGGTGTCTTCATATCCAGACCTCCAAGGTACTCTGAGAGGGGAAACCAACTAAATGGTCACCTAAGTCCCGCCCCCTTGTAGAAGAAACTGAGGCCAGGGAAGAGGAAATGACTAACAGCTTCGTTTACTGACATCATAGCGCAGAGAAGGGAGCAATGGCTTTTGAGTTAGTCCTGGGTTTACCGTCTAAGACTTGGCTTACTGGTCTGTAAAATGGATGCTAAAACCTCACCCTGTTGGGAGGTATTAAGTGAGATAAAGTGCCAAGCACGGCGTCTGGGTCACATAGTGTGGCCCCCTGGGCTGGCAGCATCACCTGGGGACTTGCTAGAAAGGCAAATTCTTGGCCTCAGCTCTAGACTTAAGGAGTCAGAAATTCTGGAGGCGGGGCGCAGCAACCTGTGTTGAAACAAGCTCTTGGGGTGATTTGATGCCGGATAAGGTTTGAAAACCGCTGCAAGGGATGTTGGTTTCTGATCCTCTGATGAGCTTTCACGAAGTCTATAGCCTCTCTGGGCTCCGTGGTCTTCAGAGTCATTCACAAAAGGTCAAGGACAGTGTCCCAGAGGTAAAAGAAAGAAGGTGCGTGGGGACGACTGTGTCAATGCTTCCCGGGGCAATTTCCTGCCAGGTGAACTAAGGGATGTAACAGAATCAGCCCTTAGAGGGCAGTGTTGCCCACTTGTTGTAAAAACTGGTACAGAAAGGAATGTGAATTTAATGGAAATTGACCTTTATTACCTTCTCTGAAAACCTCCAGACCATTTTTTAATTATTTATTTTAAGTTTCTTATTTAATTACTGTTTATTATTAACCTTTAATTTTATTTAACCACAACATTAGAAAATAATAGGAATAGCAAGTTGCTGAATGGGAGACTACTGAGGTTCTTTTCGGGAGATGAAGTTGAGTTTGCCTTTCTAAGGTGGGCCATGAGCTGAAAATAGCATTGCTTTCCTTGAATAAGTCTCTCTCCTTCAGAGGGGAATTTTTTCCCCCAGTGTTTTAAATGAACCTTTTAAGTAAATGTGGGAAGTTGTGAATAGAGAGACCAGGAGCTGAATTTAAGCTTACAAACGGAGGCTTGACTTGTCAATATACAGATGATGCAAGCGTATCTATCCTGAAGGTACAAGACTTTGCCAGCAGATAACACTTGACCTGAAAACCCTTCCCTATTTCGTTCAGGGGGGAGAAAAACCAATTAGAGGCATATGAAGGAAGCACTTGGAAGCCTGATGTCCTGTAAAGTTGGGTTTTATGGGCCATAGACAAATTAGCTTGTGTTATGATAGTGATGTGTTATATTTTCACTTTGGGAGCTGTAAGAAATCTGTAAACTGTCTCTTAGAAAATACTTCCAATTTCTTCAATTTCCATTCCTACAAATGTATTGTTGAAAAGTCTTTGGGACCACACGCACAATAAAACTTGGCTGTGTTATTTAATTATCTCATATGCTTTAAATTTACCCAGTTGACCCCCATGCTTCCCAATGATGGCAGGGTGTCTGAGGAAGTGTAATTTCAGTGCTGGGGAGAGGGGTTGATGTTTCTATATTTTTATTTTTCCTATAAATGGCAATGGATCTGTATCCTGGTTTATTCTGAAGTTGGTACCAGTTGTCTTTTTTTTTTAAACTGGTGTCATTTCCTAGATTGCCTTGCACAGATGCTAGCATTTTAGATGACCAGAATGTGCTTCACAGGGTTGTGTTATGTTATAAAGGTACAATCACTGCCTAACCTCATCTTTTATTAATGCTTAAGTTTAAATTATATTCTTCCAGTGCCTGAGCTGTTCCCTAGAAATAAACTGGGCATTTTTGGAAGCCCCAGCCTCAGCGGCAGCAACAGCAACCATTTCATATTATTAGGGTATTTTGCGTGTATCAAAGTCTTAAACTCTTGAAGTTATAATTTCAGTGACCCACTGTACATCTAAGGCAGGGTGTCTACTTTGGAGCAATACTTTGCACGTTATAGGAGCTCAGTAAATGCATTTGAATAATTTAATGAACTGCTTAACCATATTAAGAGGAATTTGTTGATAATGAAAGAGCATCTGTCCTCTTATGTGTCTGTTATAAAGATGGAAGCCTCGACCAGGATTTAAGTCAAGTTCAGTTAAATGGATCCTAGAGACAAGCATTTTCTTTATTTCTTTTGTGGGAATGTGAATAAGGCTTTTCCTTAAGGCCTTCGTTCTATAAAACAGATTGCAATGGTATGTTGTAAAGGGAAGAAGAGAAAGGGGTATTTAGATTACAAGTGTACTTCAGAAAAATACCCGAGTTCGAAAAATAAATATGTTCATATTGAAGGTTTAAGTGCTTCTGTTGGTTTCTGGGGTTTACAATCCTGTGGATTGTTTTCTTTCACAATAAAGGAGACTCATTTGGTTCTGCATTTCAAGGGTTCAATAAAGCTACATTCTACTCTATTAAAAAGATAATCCTTAGCAGACATTTCTGATTCTAATCACTTTGATGCATTTGTCCTCAGGCACCTGTTATTTCCAATGTGGTAAATGTCAAAGTCAAAAGTATTTACTGGGAGAAAAAAGAGAGAGAAGAGTGGTGTAGAAGGCACTGTAGATCAGATATGTCAAACAATTTGTCAACTTGATATATTTCTCACTCAAAGCCTTGGCGTGAAAAGAAAGTAGAAGGAATGGAGATGTTGAGAGAAAGACATTGTGCAGAGATAAATGGGGATACCATTAAATGCAGCAAATTTTGAATTCCACATTTTTTTCCCATTGTAGCAAAATCAGTCCTTCCCTTTATTGAAATAAATTGCCCAGTCCTCAAACATCTTCTTCTTCTTTTTTTTTTGGCCGTGCTATGCTGGCTTGTGAGATCTTATTTCCCCAACCAGCGATCAAACCTGGGCCCGGCAGTGAGAGCACCGAGTCCTAACCCCTGGACCGCCAGGGAATTCCCAACCTCTTTTTTTTTTTTTTTTTCGGTACGCGGGCCTCTCACTGCCGTGGCCTCTCGCGTTGCGGAGCACAGGCTCCGGACGCGCAGGCTCAGTGGCCATGGCTCACGGGCCCAGCCCCTCTGCGGCATGTGGGATCTTCCCGGACCGGGGCACGAACCCACGTCCTCTGCATCAGCAGGCGGACTCTCAACCACTGCGCCACCAGGGAAGCCCTAGATCAATTTTTAAAGAGTTATCGACTCGTGTATAGGAATTCTCTCATTATCTAGAAATCAGACTTCCAGCAGTTTCAAACCTTTGAACATAATTACAACCTGAGAAGTAATTGAAAAGAATCCCAGAATCAGCCAAATTAGGCTTCACAAAACCCAAACATTAGAGATCGAGGCAGAGAGGGAAGGCAAGAGCCAGCATCTATATTAGGAAGGCAAAACTTTCCCAGGAGTCTCCACGGGACTTCACCTGGCAAGTCACTGATCTTAACCGTGCAAAGCAAGCTGGGAAATGTAGTACTTTTAGCTAAGAACTAGCTGTTCCCAAAATACCTAGGATTCTGTTTGTAAGGACAAAAAGTAGGATGGACATTGGGTCGAGGGGCCAGCAGTCCAAACAAAGAGCCTACAGTGGTTGCTGCAGTGAGTTGAGAACTTCTGCTGAAGGTAACCTGGAGGTAATCTCGTCATCTGAGTGCCAGCCTGAGTCCGCATCTTGGAAACATCCCTGGATGTTGCACTGTTAATGACTGTGCAACCGAAAAAAGGAAAAAAAAAGGCTGTGCTGGCAGGATCCTGGCTGTTTGCAAAGGCCAGCCACAAGCTGGGACCATATCTTTGCTAAAGCATATGGTATTCCTGTCATAAGAAGTAACCTTTTAGTTAATTGCAATAAATCTTTCCTTGTTGAGTTGACAGGAGGTTGGAAAATTGTTACTTTTTGCTCCTGGCAAACTCATAAGAGGAAAGTAAACCCTGCTGTGGTCTGGACTAGGACAAAGAGTGAGCCCTAAGATCTGGAAATAATCCCTTAGCAACCAGAGAGTTGTTAGAAGAGGGGAAATTGTGCTGTTGAAGCGAGACCCCTAAGGGGCAGGAATGAACCTTAGGGACCCTCAGCATCCCCCAGTTCTGACTGGCATTAGCACTGGGTTGTGGAGAGAAGCCCCTCCAACGTGGTCTTGCCTGTACACAAAAAGCTTGTTCATACGAAGCTATGCCTGCAGAGAATGATGTTTAATCCCATTCTGTGTTTCCAGTGTAACCCCAGGGATGGGAGTGCCGGCAGGTCTGCAACCTGATTTGCCCCAGAACTTTAGCAATGAGTCATGGCCAAGGCCTCTGACTCTCAAGAGCACAGGGCAGCCACAGCAGGACTTGTTCCAGCATTTGTGCACATCCAGTTGCTAAATTAATAAAACAGTTGTAATTGGGGGAAGCTTTTTGTGTAAAGGGAGTTGGGGGAGGGCAGTGATATCTAAAGTCTTTCTTTTAGGCTCCAAATTTCTTGTGCCAGTTTCCCTGGATGACATGGGGACATTTATTAAAACTGATCTTGTTATTCAAACTGCACTGAAGTTATTTACAAAACAGAAACAGACTTACAGATATCAAAAACAAACTTATGGTTACCAAAGGGGAAACGTGGGTGGTGGGGGAGGGGTGAATCAGGAGATTGGCATGAACACACACACAGACTATATATAAGATAGATAACCAACGAGGACCTACTGTGTAGCACAGGGAACTCTACTCAATATTCTGGGATAACCTATATGAGAAAAGAATTTAAAAAAGAATGAATATATGTATAACTGAATCACGATGCTGTACACTTGAAACTAACACAACATTGTAAATCAACTATCCTCCAATAAAATTAAAATTAAAAAAACTGCACTGTCGGGGCTTCCCTGGTGGCGCAGTGGTTGAGAGTCCGCCTGCTGATGCGGGGGACACGGGGTCGTGCCCCGGTCCGCGAGGATCCCACATGCCACGGAGCGGCTGGGCCCGTGAGCCATGGCCTCTGGGTCTGCGCGTCCGGAGCCTGTGCTCCGCAGTGGCAGAGGCCACAACAGTACCGCAAAAAAACAAACAAACAAAAAACTGCACTGTCAAAATTTCATTACAGAACAATACTTTTCTAAATGCTTAAATAAAATGACATTTAGATAATAAAGTTAGAAAATAAATGTGGATATTTAAAGATGATAATGATAGTTAACATTTATGGAAAACTTACTAGGTATTGTTCTAAGTACAATTTGACATGTGTTATCACACAAACATCTTATGAGGTAGACACTGTAATTACCGCATATTATTAGATAAAGAAGGTAAAGAACTGAAAGGTTGTACAGCTAGCAAGAGCTGCCCCAGGATTTGAATCCTGGTAGCCTGACTCCAGAGTTATGCCCTTAGTTCTTCTGAGACCAAGTATATTCCTAATGTAAAATAATGGCCCACAAGAGTGACAACATTAATAACAAGGCTGACAGATTCATTCATCCAGAAAACATTTATTGAGTACTCACCTTGCATCACCTACTGTCATTTGTGAGCAATGCAGACAGGGTTCTAGATCTTATGGCCCCAACAATCTAGTCATTCAGGTAGGGTATACTCTGATATCAGTAGGTTAATTGATAAGAAATTAGAATGCAGTTTTGCAAATGGCTAGGATGTGCAAACAGCAATATAGGTGCAATTTGAGAATGATGAAACTTCAGTTTGGATTGTAAAAACTTGTGCATAGGTATTTTGTAATGCTGCCCCAGACGTCCCAGACATGGCAACATTCTTGTGAACAAAACACGTGAAACGGAAGGATGTGATTAATAAGAGAGTTTTGCTAACTGTTGATGTGTTGGGGTGAAGGTATGGAAAAAGCCCACACAGACATGAATAAAGGAATTACTGGTTCAACAGGTCTTTCCAGATCTTGCATAAAAACCTCTGAAAATGAAACTTCTTGGGGTCATTCCATCGAAACTACCACTGAAACTGCTTGTCAGTTTTCTTCCTGTTAGGGGTGTGTATTCAATTTCAGTATGGTAGCTATGAACTAAATCTGTTGGACACTTGTGGGTGAGTAGACAGATGTGAATAGGAATAAGACTCTAATAATCATAAAATTATTCAAAATAATAATGCTTTGTCTCTGGATGATTTGTTTTTGACATTGCTCCCTGAGCTTTTGCATGGCAAACACTATTAATTGTTGGACTTTCTTTCTTTTTTCTTTTTTTAACCATCAACAAGTTATTAATTTTCAAGACCTCAAGGAAAGCATTTCTGTTGATTTCTCTGTTACTCAAAGGACATTTCTTTGATGTTTGAGCACTTCTGGCAATTCACACTCTACCATCATCTAATTATCACTGGAGGGAATTCCCTGGCAGTCACGTGGTTAGGACTCCGTGCTTCCACTGCCAGGGGCCTGGGTTCGAACCCTGCTCAGGGAACTAAGATCCTATAAGCCATGTGGCATGGCCAGAAAAAAAAAAATCACTGGAGCAGGATTGGGCATGAAGTCTTGGAAAATCTGAAGCAGATATGTTAAGATTGATGTAGCTATATGAAAAAAAATTACTAACCTTTTAAACTACAATTTAATTTATGTTTAAGACTTTCTTCCCCTAAGTAGAATTTTAGAGTATATTGAATATTTTAGGTGACATTGTAAAAAGGTGAAATAGTATAAAAAGTGATTTTATCTTTCATTTGTTTCACATTTATTTATATATTATGAAAGGATTCAGTCTTCTCTAAAATTGTGTACCCCAAAAGAATAACAAACAAAGACATTAACAGACAATATAAAAAGAGAAAAACTTGTGCAGATGGTCAATAAATAGGACTTTCATTCTTTCTAACTTTTCTGCAGTTTTGACATTGTTGACTACCCAGTTCTTAGAAGACCCTTCTATCTTGAATTCTGTAACGCCTTTCTTATTTTTCTCTCTGTTTAGCTTCTTTAATTGTTTTCTTTCTCTTCTATTCCTAAACTTCATACCAGCCTGCTACTCTCCCACTTCCATCATGTAGTCTGAGTCTTTCACATCCAGTGTTTCACTAGTCCTAGGTTGAATGTTGGTATGAATGAAAGCAGTGCTAAAGGATTCTCTTGTGTCAGTTTGAATTTGTTAGGTATTAGATGAGATAAAAACAAAGGTGAAGATCCCTGACTGAGTAAAGCAGGTGCAGGGAGCATGTATGAAAAAGACAGTCCAAGCTGTTTCCTCCTACCCTGTTCTCCTCATTGGAGTGCTATACTTTGATTTCAGCCAGATGTGGTCTTGTACCTATCTGGATATCTAAGAGCAATCTGTTTCTGTCTCAAACAGACTTGTCACATGGTACCTTTTATTAGAGACATTTGTGCCTACTCGAAGGCTCTTTAGGACAGAAACAATATCTCAGATATCATTAAGCCTCCGCACAGTGTCTCTCCAGCTTGTGCACCAGGAGATGGTCCATAAGCATTTGTCGACTGAATGAACCAATGAACAAGCACTGTTCATCCACATGGGTATATGGGCATCGCTTCTCAGCACATCTAAAGCTAAACACATCCTCCTTCTCCTCTGCAAAACTGGCCCAGTTTCACAACCCTTCTACTTCTGTCAAAGGCAACATCAGGGCTTCCCTGGTGGCGCAGTGGTTGGGGGTCCGCCTGCCGATGCAGAGGACACGGGTTCGTGCCCCAGTCCGGGAAGATCCCACATGCCGCGGAGCGGCCGGGCCCGTGAGCCACGGCCGCTGAGCCTGCGCATCTGGAGCCTGTGCTCCGCAACGGGAGAGGCCACAAGAGTGAGAGGCCCGCGTACCGCAAAAAAAAAAAAAAAGGCAACATCGGTATCCCAGCTGCCTACCTTGAAATCTCATTCTTATCTCCCAGTCTTTCCCTCCCTTATTTCTCTGATATACCTTTGCCAAGGTGTATCCTTCCCCTTAAATGTCTCTCTAGTGCTTTCTGATCCATTCTACTGCTACCCTAACCCATGTAGGCTTTTACTCCTAACGCTTCCAACAACCTTCAAACTGGCTTTCCCGATTCCAGGTTCTTTCCGCTCAAATTCATGCTATACTCCAATCCTGATTCATTGACATAAATCATGGATTTCCTCATATTACAGTCTAATGGAACATCACCTTACCTAAAACTTGAGTCTGAATTTGAATACACACCCCAGAGAGGGTTCCTGCGATGTTTGTTATATTTTAACCGTGGATTATGATGGGTGATGCTGAGAAGGGCTAAGACAAACTTAATCCTGTGGAGTTCTTTTCATTTCATTCCATTTATTTATTTATTTATTTAGGTTGCTCCAGGTCTTAGTTGTGGCATGCAGACTTCTTAGCTGCGGCATGTAAACTCTTAGTTGGGGCATGCACGTGGGACCTAGTTCCCCGACAAGGGATCGAACCCGGGCCCCCTGCATTGGGAGTGCAGAGTCTTACCCACGGACCACCAGGGAAGTCCCAATCCCGTGGTTTTAATGGAAAAAACAATAAAGTACTTTATGGACTTTGCAAAAAGGGCCGAGTCTGGAAGAACAGGTCCAAGGGGGGAGGAGCCTTAGGAGGGGGATGAAGGTGGAAAGCAGAGGGCAAGCAGTTGGGATAGGCAGGGTTGGGCCATCCCTAGGGGAATATCCTCCATGAAGCTGCAGGTATCCTGGTTTTGAGCGACCTGGAGGGAAGAATCAGACCACCACATACCAACAAAACAAACTGTTTGCAGGACCTTCAGTGGTGAGAAACAGGAGCAGAGAGGAAAGGTGGTTGAAATTGATGTCTCACCTCCACAGGCTCTTAAACCTGTGCAGTTGGCATAAAAAGAAAATGCACGCCCAAATCTAGGTCAGCACTATTTTGTAGCTGAATCATAAATCTATGGAGCTGACAATGAACTTCCTGACCCCTGAAAGCTTTCCTCCCCAGAGAGGCCTCCTTTTAAAGGCGTGTTATCCAAAGAAGAGAAGACTTCAAGTGACCTGGGATTCTATGTGCCTCCTCTCCAATGTGACCAGTTCTGTAAGCTCTGTCTTGAAGTTGCTAATCCACATTCACCTCTCAGAACGGGAGAGGGGGACACCAGTGTGCAGGAGCTGCTAAGTGAGGTTTTTCCTTTGTGTACCACCATCAGAGTGGACCTTGTCCCCATACCACTGCCTTACACAAGGAAAGCTGTCGGGCTTCTGTCCTCAGCAGGAATGACCAAGCTTGGCTCAGGGTAATAACCTGTCTCCAGAAGCTCAGTTTAGTTCATGCCATCTTTTACACACAAGGATATGGCCTTTCCACATCACAATGGCTGCTTCACCTCTCCTTCCTCAACCCCTCCCATATACACTACACACCTGCAGACACTCGGATAATCATTCAACAAAATAGTTATTGAGTGCCTACTATTTGCTTGGTCTATTTCTAGGCACTGAGCATAGAGTAGTGAACAAAAACTGTCAAATGTCTTGACTGTCATGGACTTTGATTCTAGTGATGACGGAGCACAGACATAAAGAAATTAACGTCTGGTTTGCAAGGTGGTGTGTATTTGTTTGCGATTGCTGCTGTAACAAGTTATTGCAAACTTAGTGGCTTAAAATAACACAAACTAATTTTCTTACAGACAGAAGTCTGATGTGGGTCTCACTGAGCTAACATAAGGTAGTTGACAGGGCTATGATCCTATCTGGAGGATCTCAGGGAGGATCTGTTTTCTTGCCTTTTCCACCGTCTACAGGCTGCTGCTTTCCTCAGCTTATGACCCTCTTCCACCCTCTTCAAAGCCTGCAATGATGATTGAGTGCTTCCCCACTGTGCCACTCTGAACTTCTGCCTTTTCTTCCACTTTCAGGGCCCTTTGATTACATTGGGGCCACCTGGACAATCCAAGCTTATCTCCCTATTTTAAGGTCAGCTGATTAGTGACCTTTATTCCATCTGTAACCTAATTCCCCTTTGCCATGTAGCATAAAATGTTCACAGATTCTAGGGATTGGGACGTGTGCCTCTTTGGGGTCATTATTCTGCTTACCATCGGCGATAAGTGCCACGAAGAAAAACAAAACAGGGAGAGAGAGAGAGAGAGTATGGGGAGGGGGTGGTTTGCAAGACCTTGATGACAAGGTGACACTTGAGTGAAGACCTGAAGTTGGTGGGGGAGAGAGCCAAGGGGGTATCTGAGGACAGAGCATGCCAGGTGAAGGGAACAGAAAGGACAAAGAGTCTGAGGCAGATGCATGCCTGATGTGTTTAAGGAACAGTGAGAGCGGAGTAGGGGAGGGGAAGTGCAGTGAGGGAATGAGTTTGGAGGGATGTCGGCTGGAACACGTAGGGCTTTACGGACAGCTGTAAGGACTTTGACTTTGACTCTGAGATGGGAAATCTTTGGAAAGTTTTGGGCAGAGTAGTGATCTGATCAGACTTACGTTTTAAAAAATGCCTTTGCTGCTATGTTGAGAATTCGCAGTTGAGGGAGTGTGAGTAGTGGCAAGCGAACTAGTTAGGAGGTTGGTTAGCAGACTAGATAGGAGGCAGGTGGACTAGTTAGGAGGCAAGCAGACTAGTTAGGAGGCTATTACAGTAATCCAGGTGAGAGCTGTTGGTGGCTGGGAGTGGAGAAAAGTAGTCAGATTCCAGATATATGATGAAGGTGGACCAACAGGACTTGTTGACGGATTGGATGTGGGAGGGGAGAGAGAGAGAGGAGTTTGGGCCTGAGTCATTTAGAAGGGTGACGCTGCTATAACCTACCATGGAGAGGACGGGGAGATGCGAGTCATGGAGAAGTGGAATCAGGAGTTCAGTTTTAGAGACGTCAGGTTTGAGCTACCTGATGTATCCAGGAGGAAAGATGATGAGACAGTTGAATATATGAGTCTGCAGTTCAAGGAAGGAGGTAGGGGGAGCTATAAACTTGAGGATTCTTAGCAAACAGGAGGCATTTCAAGCCATGAGAGTGGATGTGACCACTATGGGAATAAGTGGAACTAGAGAATAGAGAGACTAGGTTCGAGCCCCAGCTGGCCCTCTATCGTTGAGTGAGGAGCAGTGGAGATGAAGGGGGCTAACTGGGAAGACTGAGAAGGAGTAGCCGGCAAGGCAGGAGACAAATCAGGTGTCTCTGGTGTCTTGGAAGCCAAGTGAAAAGGATTTTTCATGGAGGACAGCGCCAAATGCTGCTGAAGGGTCAAGTCAAATGAAGGATGAGAATTGGCCATTGGGTTTAGCAGCATGGAGGTCACTCCTGACCTGCCAAGTGGGAAAACAGAGGCAAAAGTGGTTTTGAGGGACAAGAATTGGAGGCAGCACAGGTGGACCTCTCTCTTGAAGAGTTTTGCTGTCAAAGGGAACAGAGAAGTGGGCCTTAGTTGGAGGGGGATGTGGGGTCATGAGAAATGTTTTTCAAGATGAGGAGAAATAATAGCACGTGTGTATGCTATGGGGATGATCCAGTGGAGAGGGAAGAATTGATAGTGCGGGAGGAAAAAGGGAGACTTGAGAGGAACGTCCTGGAAGGAGTACGTGGGGGTGGGATTTAGCCCCAGAGCACAGGTGGAGGCGTGGCCTTCGTTTGGTAGGAGCATTGAAAGCACACCCGGGACTTCCCTGGCGGTCCAGCAGTTAAGACTCCGAGCTTCCTCTGCAGGATGCCTGGGTTCTGATACCTGGTCGGGGAACTAAGATACTAAGATCCCGCATGCCAAAAAAAAAAAAAAAAAAAAAAACACAAGCGCATCCTCCAAACGAGAGGGAAGGTGGGCAGGTGATTAGATGGGTGTGGGAACTTGTAGTGGAAAACGCGAGGTTTTCTTCATTTTCCCTTGAAATAGGAAGTGAGGTCATGGGATGAGAGTGACAATGGGAGAGGAACACGGGATGGTTGACAGGTCGTTTAGGAGAGGGTGGGCTGAGGAAATGCACTCAGCTTGCCAGGAAGCATGAAGGGCCACTTACAGAGGGACAGTGTGGTGAATGTGTTTTAAGGATGTATCATCGGGGAAGCATAGTTCTTTTCCCTCAGAAGGTTGGCTAGTTAGGGTTCTTAGCTTCAAAGAGCAGAAGCTCCTCCAACTAGTTAAGCAGAAAAGGAATTTATTAATTTCTGTTTAGACGTTATATATTACTTGCTAATGCATTAAAGCATAACGAGGAAGAATCTCCAAGAAGGTGAAAGTCAGGTTTGGGGGCAACGCAGCCAGAAACAATGCCCCAAGCTGGAGATCACAGTGCCACTGCCACTAAGCTAGGATACCTCAGACCGCACGTCCCACAGACGCTCTGGACACCAGAACCTTTGCCACTGCTGCCCACTTGAGCTGGACACCTGTGCCGATGTCAGTGTCCACTTCCTCGCATTGCTCTTTTCTGAGCTAAGCTCTGGAGGGGTGTGTCTGCTTGGTAGAGAGCAAGTCATGTGTCTGTGCCCTGGGTGCGAGGGAGAGTGGGAGAGTGAATTTCTGGTTTCCACTCAAGGAGAAGGACTTGTACGGGGAGAACTCTGCACATCATTGGAAAATTGTTCAAAAGATTTTGGGCTATCACCAAGCATGAGAAATTGTCCAGGATAGCAGTTAATGTTTTCTTTTATCTGTTTATTTCAAACACTTAGACATTAAACTTCTACTTAAATTCCTACGCTTCCATTTGAAAGTGTGGCTGGAAGCTGCTGTGTTTTATACTTACTATTTCATTGCGGCAATGGTATCTGGATTGCCAAGGAATTTCTTAAATACCTCCATTTCTAGCAAGTTGTTTTCTAAACAATGGTGTCCTCATTTAAAATAAGACTCATATGAAAGGAATACGAAACAACCAGGAAATCAGGAAATGAGTCCAAGCTGCCTTCCCTTTATTAGCTACCCCGTAGTATGAAGTGACCTTGAAACTCTAGCCTCTGTGGTTTGTAAGGATTATAAAATAACATTTGAGTTTCCTGCTTGTTGTTGAATTCAGGTTAAACCCATTCCTTACATATTTTATTTACAGCTCAGAGTATCTTTGATCTCTTCATTGTAATTCTCAGTCTGAGACATCAGGTTTTTTCAGGTACTGGACATAAAAATCTTTCATCCTAAAAATCCAAGGATGGTAGTAGACAAGGGCTTCTGACCACTGTTTCAGGGCCCAAGTGGCAAGTTTGGTAGAGAAGTGGCTTTACTGCCGTGCTGAGCTGCTTCTGGCCCCTGCCTACGGGGTGATGCCTACCATGGGAGTGGCTGCAGCCTGCCTTGTTAAACGACCACATTCCAAGGTCAGTGTCTCCATTTTTTTCTCGAGATTCAGAAATTCCCTGTTCAGATAGTTAGCAAATAAATAGGCTCTGGGGATTTATTCGTGCCAAGCACGCTCACAGGAGACTAATTTACAAACCATTCTCATATTCATTGAACAAAAATTTGCTGAATGCCTGCTTTGTGCAAGGCGCTGGGAATGGAGTGCTTATAGTCTGCTAGCAAATCAGAAAATAGTTAAGCTCATTTTGGACTAGGTGGTAGTGATGGAAAGGGAGGAGACCTAGAGGGACTCAAGATAAATGTAGGCAGCTGAGTCTGCAGGACTTGCTGATGTGGAGGCTGGAGGAAAGGAAGAGGTGAGACGAAGAGATGCAGAGAGAAACAAGTGTGGAGGAGAAATCCAGATGCTCGTGTCTTAATGTTCATTGGAAGACGAGGCCAAGTTGAGACTCAAAGCTATGCACAGAAGAGACACCCTTTGGGGTGTGTGACTACACAGGACACAATAATTTGGCTTAAGCTAACTGAAAAATTTAAGGGCACATTACTTATATTTCCAACTCCCTTTGTCACACTAGGGAAAACACAGTGACGATACACTATGGTGGTAAGAGTGTGGGATCTCAAGCCAGTCTGCTTGGGTGCAAGTCTTTGTTTCTACAGTAACCATTACCTTCTGAACATGACCTTGTTTCCCTATCCTCCCACGTAATTGCCCCTCTTCTGGTGTTTTCTAGCTTTGTAAAGGTTCCACCCAGTCTCTACTTGCTCAAGCCAGAAACTTAGAAATCACGGACACATCCCTGACTTTCATCCTCCATGTTAAATCAGTCATGAGAATTTATCTAACCTCTACACACCCTTGAACTTTGTCCAGTTCTCCCCAACCCCACTGCCCCTATCTGGTCCAAAATGCCATCATCGGACTTCCCTGGTGGCGCAGTGGTTAAGAATCTGCCTGCCAAGGCAGGCTCGCTGTAGATCCTGTGAGCCACAACTACTGAGCCCTCATGCCACAACTACTGAAGCCCGCACGCCTGGAGCCTGTGCTCCACAACAAGAGAAGCCACCGCAATGAGAAGCCTGCGCACCACAATGAACAATAGTCCCCGCTCACTGCAACTAAAGAAAGCCCACTTGCAGCAACAAAGACCCAAAGTAGCCAAAAATAAATAAAATTAATTAATTAATTAAATAATGTCATCATCTTTTGCTTAAACAACTGCTAACTGATCTGCCTGCATCCCTCTCCCTGACCCAATCCATTCTTCACTGTAGTCGAGTGTCCTTTTCAAATGCATCTCTGATGAAATCTCTTCAAAAGTTTCTCACTGACCTTGGAATAAAGTCCCAAATCCCCAGGTCATCTACATGACCTATAAGGTCCTGAATATTCAGGTCCCTAACTGTATGTCCAGCTTCATCATAAATCACCATTTTATAATCTTTAAAAGCTTCATTTGATTTTCCCCACTGCAAGGCTTAACTGGGAATGTTCTTTCCGTCTGTAAATCGCTCCCTACACAGCCAGTGAGTGGCGCTCATCTTCCAGGTCTCAGTTTAAAAGTCCCTTCCACGAGGAAAATGTCCCCGTTGTGCAGAGAAAGGCTGGGTCATCCCATCATACGTTGCTCTAGCATCTTGCTTTTTTCCTTTTTACCATGCATCTTACTTGTGTTTACTTTTTTGTGTCCCACTTGATTGTGAGGATTTATTTATTTATTGTTATTTAAAACATAGGCTGCCCCTCCTACAACTGGAGCATAAATTCCATGCTTACTTCTGGTTCCTAATGTGTGGTCCGTGGCCTGCCGTAGTGTTTGAGAATGTTTGTTGAATAAAAAAAGAAACATACAGATTTTCTGTATTTTAAAAAACTTTCCAAACTAAAGACAAAAAAAAAAAAAAGGAAAGAAATCAACAAGTAACCAGAGCTAGTTATCTTTTTTTCCCTAGTCACAAATTGGTTCGATCATGAAGTATTTTGTACATCATCTCTCTTTTTCTAGATTCCTTGGAGACTGTCCTCTTCTCTCTCTGCCCTCATTATTACATCATCTACCTCCTTTCTCCCCTTGGACATACCTACTCATAACAGATTAGAATTCATAAATTATGGGGAATTCCCTGGCTGTCCAGTGGTTAGGACTCCATGTTTCCACTGCAGGGGGCACAGGTTCGATCCCTGGTCGGGGAACTAAGAGGCTGTGCGGGGCAGCCAAAGGGAATAAAAAAGAATTCATAAGTTAAAGATAATTTTTTGATGGATTAAATTTTGCATTGCTTCCTTCATGATGAGTATAGGACACTTTGTTAGAGGGAGCTCTCTCCAAAACAGACTACAGGGTATGCAGCTTCTGGGAAGATCTTGAGCAGAAACTGATTAAGAATTTATTCTTATCTGAATCAGTTCCACAGAACTCTTGTCGTAATTTTGGGCTCATGTTACTTCTGGTCCAGGAGCCACCTCTATCCTCACATGCTCTCACCCCACAGCAGCCTGTGTCACTGGTTTGTTGAAGGCTTCCCTGTGGTCCTCATGCCCTTCCCTCAACCACTAGGGCCGGGAGCCACAGTGCCTGGGAGACCACCACACTTTCACAGGCCCACATTAATGTTTAATTTCTTTTTTTTTTAAATTTATTATTTATTTTTGACTGCATTGGGTCTTTGTTGCAGTGCGCGGGCTTCTCATTGCGGTGGCCTCTCCTGTTGTGGAGCACGTACTCTAGGCGCGCAGGCTTCAGCAGTTGTGGTTTGCAGGCTTAGCTGCTCCGCGGCATGTGGGATCCTCCTGGACCAGGGCTTGAACCCGTGTCCCCTGCATTGGCAGGCGAGCTCCTAACCACTGAGTCACCAGGGAAGCCCCAAGGTTTAATTTCTTTTAAAAAATCAAAAGAAAAAGATAAACTTTTAAGTCCAAGAACATATTTTAATATATATTAATATATTTATCTTTATATTAAGGCAGTCATAAACTATAATTTTTACTAGATATTTTTGTGTGTTTGGAGGAAGGGGCACATGAAGGCCTATGAAAACCTTTCAGAGGGTTATGGTTACTTGTTGATTAACAGATACACACTACTATATATAAAATAGATAAACAAGGACCTACTGTATAGCACAGGGAACCATATTCAGTATCTTGTAATAACCTATAATGGAAAAGAATCTGAAAAGGAATATGATATGTATAAATGAGTCACTTTGTTGTACACCTGAAACTAATACAACATTGTAAATCAACTGTACTTCAATAAAAAAAATTGAAATTAAAAAAAAAAAAACCTTTCAGAGGGAGATGGGGTCAGTCACTTTGACCTCTCCTTCTGGGGCCAGTGTATTGTTTCAGGCCTGCTTTGCCCCTTACTTTGAATGTTTATTTGGATTTCCTCTTTAACCTTTCTCATTGTTCTGCAAGTACAGGATATGACATGGTTCAGTTACTAGAATGGACCTCTATTATTTCCACGACCAGAACGTAAATGTCCAAACTACTCCAGACTTGGTAGGAATAGTCAAAAGCAGACAGTCCTCTCCGCTGGAATCCGCCTGTGCTTACCCTGCTAGTCTGACGTGAATCCTGTCACCGAGGTGGGCACTGACACCAGAGGAAGTTTGAAAAGGAGCCCATGTCTGATTATCCAAGAACACACAGAAGAACTTTTTCCTGGCGAAAATGAGCAGTGTTTGCTGTTATAATAGCAGCTTGGTGGTTTAAATCAGTTTCCCTTTAGAGCAGCCCCAGAGTCCCAGAAATCTTAGGCCTAATTCTTTTTTCGTTCCTGTAACACATTTTACCAAAACTTGGGTAACTTTAGACCCGGTATTATACACAGTTTTATAGTCCTCCCAATTGTTTCCATCTGGGTCCCCTTTTCCAGGCCTCTTCGCTCTGCTTCCCTGAATTTTACGATTGAGTCGTTCACCTTTTCCCAGCACTTTTAATTCCCATTCCACTCTCCTACATGAAATCAGAGTGTGAGCCTAAGGGAAGCAAAGTAAGTCCTTCTCTCTTTGTTTTTACAGAAAAATCCGTGTGGCAGAGGAATTCCGAGTGTGACTGTGGAGGGGAAATTGCTTGTTGTGTAAAGCGATGTTTCTCTCAGTAAAAGCACTGGTCTGGGTCTCCAGAGGCCTGGGTTCTAGTCCTGTCTCTTGTTACCTTGCCATGTGACATGTCTTTTTACCTTCTGGGACTCAAGTTCCACCTTTGTCAAACAAGGAGCACAGATTCCCCAGCAGGTCTACAAAGCAGAGGACAGTGTTAAAAAAAGAAACAACAGGGACTTCCCTGGTGGCGCAGTGGTTAAGAATCTGCCTGCCAATGCAGGGGACATGGGTTCGAGCCCTCGCCCGGGAAGATCCCACATGCCGCGGAGCAACGAAGCCTGTAAGCCACAACTATGAGCCTGCGCTCTAGAGCCAGCGAGCCACAACTACTGAGCCTGCGTGCCACAACTACAGGAGCCCGTGTGCCTAGAACCCGTGCTCTGCAATGAGAGAAGCCACCGCAATGAAAAGTCCACGCACTGCAACGAAGAGTAGCCACCGCTCACCGCAACTAGTGAAAGCCTGCATGCAGCAATGAAGACCCAACGCAGCGAAAAATAAATAAATTTATTAAAAAAAAGAAACAACAGGCCCAAGATGGAGTCACTTATGCTAAGGCCACGTCACCAAATCCAGACTTAATACCTAACCTAACTGCAATTTCAGATGCTTTCAGGAAAGTAATCTTAACCAGTCACTTTAGAATTACCTGGTCAGAACTAGGGAGGTAACTGGCCTCATAGACCCATACTGTGCCCCAAAGGAAGATGACCTGGCCTGAAACAATCAGCTCTTTGATAGAACAACTTCCTTGTCCCACCTCCTCCTGCCTATAAAAGCCTGCCCTTTTGTATAACTCTTTAGAGCTCCTTTCTATCTGCTAGATGGGATGCTGCCCAATTCATGAATCACTGAATAAAGCCAGTAAGATCTTTAAAATGGACTTGTTACCGACCAGGGTTCTTGGACTCCTTAATCAATAGAAATTGATAAGAGGCTGGGACTTCCCTGCTGGTGCAGTGGTTAAGACTCCGTGCTTCCACTGCAGGGGGCGTGGGTTCGATTCCTGGTCCGGGGGTGGGGGGTGGGGAAGAAATTGATAAGAGGCTAGATGCGAAATTCAGGGAAGGCTATATTGGGACTCGTGCTGCAGCACGAGGGAACAAGGGAGTGAAAATAAGTAACAGGTTCCCTTGCTCACTCCCCGGAGCGGTGGAGCTGGTCCCTTAAATGGGGTGAGTGTAGAGGTGGATACATGGGTGGGGTCAGAGGCGCGGCCTAGGTGGCCTGCCCACCCCCTTGGTGGTGCTGTGTGCAGGGACCATGGGTAGTACCCTGCTTTTGCTCCTGACACCCAGGTCCCAGCCTGTCTCATACTCAGTTGAATTTTGTTTTTATCACAAGAGGAAGAGGAAGAGACAGAGCTTTTTGGGTGGGTTTTCTTTAGGATAAATCAACTCCCTCTTATCTCAAAGCATGTTATCTGCTTTGGACACCATCTAAAGTGGCCTAATCCCGGTCCTAGGAAAATGGAGAGGTGGCCGTGAGGGAGAGCTGAACAGCGGGCCTGAGCACCTTAGGCTGCCGCGGCGTAAGCACCTGTTTCCGACTGCCTGACGGAGCCGATTTCAAGGTGACCTCTTGTTTCATACAATGTGTGTCTTCTCTCCTTACCTTTAACTTGGAGTAAATCAACATAAAAAGACAAAAGGCCTATTCTGCAGTGGTGTAATCTCAAAGATGGAAACAACTTCATTCCCTAAAGAAACAGTCAGCGATGTCCTTCCTGATCTGCCACACTGCCTGATCCCAACGCTCCGCTGAGCTGTAATTCATTCAGGTGGGGTTCCTGGGTGTCTAGTTCGTGTCAGGCTGGGGGTATGCAGATCATCTCTTGCCTCTTAGATGGCCTCTCTTTTTCATTATTTCCTCTCTGCATATAAAGTTAGAGTGATATTTTAAATATGTAGATCATGTCACTCACCTGCTCAAAACCTTCCAGTGGCCTCTTTCATATTTAGGATAACATCCAATCCCCATACCTTCGACTCTAGGGCCCTGCAGGGTCTGACCTGAGCCTCAGGGCCTTTGTACTTGCTGTTCCCTCAGCCTGAAATCATTGTCCCCTGGGTTCTTGAAGAAACTTTCTTCTGCTTCCCAGTGACGTCTCAGCTCAAACATCACTACTTCAGAGAGGCCTTCCCCAATCTTGCTGTTATCCCCATAATCCACCCCCCCAAGTTGCTCTCCATCATTTGAAAGAATTTTATTTTATTGAAGTATAGCTGTTTTACGAGGTTCTGTTAATTTCTGCTGTACACCAAAGTGATTCAGTTATACACATATATACATTCTTTTTCATATTATTTTCCATTATTGTTTATCACAGGATATTGAATACAGTTCCCTGTGCTATACAGTAGAACCTTGTTGTTTATCCATTCTATATATAGTAGTTTGCATCTGCTAACCCCAAACTCCCAATCCATCCCTGCCCCAACCCCCTCCCCTTTGGCAACCATAAGTCTGTTCTCTATGTCTGTGAGCCTGTTTCTGTTTTGTAGCTCAGTTCGTTTGTGTCATATTTTTTTAATGTTTATTTATTTTATTTATTTATTATTTTTGGCTGCATCAGTCTTAGTTGTGGCACGCGAGATCTTCGTTGCGGCACCACAGGCTTCTCTCTAGTTGTGGCGTGCGGGTTTTCTTTCTCTGGTTATGGGCTCCAGAACGCGTGGGCTCTGTAGTCTGCGGCGCGTGGGCTCTCTAGTTGAGGTGCTCGGGCTCAGTAGTTGTGGCGTGAGGGCTTAGTTGCTCCACGGCACGTGGGATCTTAGTTTCCCGACCCAGGGATGGAACCCACGTCCCCTGTGTTGGAAGGCGGATTCTTTACGACTGGTCCATCAGGGAAGTCCCCATTTGTGTCATATTTTAGATCCACATATAAATGATGCAAAATTTACAAACAGCTCATACAACTCAACAAAAAACCCAATCGAGAAATGGGCAAAAGACCTAAATAGACATTTCCCCAAAGAAGATATACAGATGGCCAACAGGCACATGTAAAATGCTCAACATCGCTAATTATTAGAGAAATGCAAATCAAATCTCTATCATTTTTATATCTGTTGCATCATCACACTTTCCACAAATTGAAATGATCTGTGATCATTTATTTATCACTTATTTATCATCTGTCTTCTCCATGACGGTAGAGGTCGCTGTCCTGTTCAGTAGGCATTTAGCATAGCCCTAGCATATGGTAGGCTCTCAAGTATTATTATTTACTTATTTATTATTATTATTATTTTTTGCGGTACGCGGGCCTCTCACTGTTGTGGCCTCTCCCGTTGCGGAGCACAGGCTCCGGACGCGCAGGCTCAGCGGCCATGGCTCACGGGCCCAGCCGCTCCGCGGCATGTGGGATCTTCCCGGACTCGGGCACGAACCCGTATCCCCTGCATCGGCATGCGGACTCTCAACCACTGCGCCACCAGGGAAGCCCTCTCAAGATATTATTGAATAAATGAATGAAATAATATTTATAATAAATAAATAGTACTGTAATATGAACATGTTCAAAACTCTATGGTTAGAAGAGGGAGGAGCACAGCGGTTGTGAAAGGTGGGGAAAACTTTCTAAAGGGACCTGAAGGGCAGATTAGAGGTCCTGGTCATCAGGCCCTTCTGCACTTGGCTCAGCTCCGCAACTCCAAACCCTTAAACCCATACCTAATTTTTGTTTTTAACTGCTTTTCCGCGAAACCCCTCCAAGCCCGCAGGGGGCGCCCACAACACGCCACCCGGGAGAACGAGAACTACATTTCCCAGCATCCCGCGCGCCGCCGACCCACTTCCGGAGCCCGCGGACAGCATGGCGGCGTCCGAGGAGCGCGATTCACCGGCTGAGGTGCCCCAGATGGCGGTGGAGGAGGCGGAAACGAAAACATTTAAAGACCTGGTAAGTGTAGATGACGCCGGTTTCCCTTTTTCCTACTGGCGCCAGGCGCGGGCAGAGTCCGGTTGCCTTCGATACAGGCCGCTGGTGTGCAAAAAACAGCCGGGGCCTAGCTCAGGTTTCCCCCGGGGTGTCCGAAGCTCGGGTTCCGGACGAGCTCCCTCAGCTTTGAGTTTGGGTAGTGGGAGGGCGGCCGGTGCCCGGGAGCCCCCATTTACCCTTTTGAATTCCACCTCGGTGTGGCAGCGTTGTGTCTGTGCAGGGTGTTGTCCATGCGGCGAATCCGAATTTTGTGCATCTTTGGGCTTTGGATTCAGATGAACCGGTATTGAATTCTGACCCAGTCACTGACTAGAGGCAAGTTATCTCGGTGCCTCACTTTCCACATCTGTAAATTGGGGATTATGATAAGTACCGCATAGAGCTGTTTAGATTAAATGAAGTAACACAGGCAAAGAACTTGGCTTTGGCCCCGGCGAGTGGAGAGTGATTGGTAAGTCTTAAGTTCCTGTCCCAGTTCTCAGAGTTAAGGAGAAGACTGGGTAGACTCACAACAAAAACCTTTTGAATGAAAGCGTAGGGGACGCACATGTCGCCAGCAAGGCGGCCCTAACAGTCATTTAATTATGTGGGAGGTGAGTGTGTGTTTCCCTTTGCTAAACTGTGTTTTTCCGAATTCTAAGGGTGTGACAGATGTGTTGTGTGAAGCTTGTGACCAGTTGGGATGGACAAAGCCAACAAAGATCCAGATTGAAGCTATTCCTTTGGCCTTACAGGGTAGGTTGAAATTAAGTGTGTGGCCTGTTTCAGATTCAGTATGAAGTTACACATATTCAATTAAATACTACTTTTGAGAGCTATTACTTTGCATACGTCAAGTGAAATAAAATATGGTCCCTAAAGATAAAAAGTTTGTGGCTTATTGCTTTTTTTTTTTTTGCTGTACGCGGGCCTCTCACCGCTGTGGCCCCTCCCGTTGCGGAGCACAGGCTCCGGACGCGCAGGCTCAGCGGCCATGGCTCACGGGCCCAGCCGCTCCGCGGCATGTGGGATCTTCCCGGACCGGGCACGAACCCGCGTCTCCCGCATCGGCAGGTGGACTGCAAACCACTGCGCCACCAGGGAAGCACGGCTTATTGGTTTTTGAAACAGTAATTCCCCAGTTTTACGGAGCTTACTTTCTACGAGGGGGTTTGTTGTCTTCTGTTTTTCTAGCTTTTTCTTTCTCAGTTTCTTTTGGCTCTTTTCCCTTTGCCTTGCGGTGTTAATTCTGTCTTTATCCTTTTTTCTCACTCTAAAATGTTACTAAGATTTCTCATCCAGTCCTGAAGCTTTAATACTGTTTGCATCAGTGAGTTTCAGCCAGTGCTCATTAGAATCACCTGTGGAACTTTTAAAACACTAGCGATTTCTGGGCTCCAACCTAGACCTTCTGAATTAGAATTTCCAGGCATGGGACCTAGGCATATATAGATACAAAACTTAATAGTTCTGGGACTTCCCTGGTGGTCCAGTGGTTAAGAATCCGCCTGCCAATGCAGGGGACACGGGTTTGAGCCCTGGTCCGGGAAGATCCCACATACCGTGGAGCAACTAAGCCCATGCACCACAACTACTTAGCCTGCACTCTAGAGCCCGTGAGCCACAACTACTGAAGCCTGCGTGCCTAGAGCCCGTGCTCCGCAGCAAGAGAAGCCACCACAATGAGAAGCCTGTGCACCGCAACAAAGAGTAGCCCCTGCTTGCCGCAACTAGAGAAAGCACGTACACAGCAATGAAGGCCCAGTGCAGCCAAACGTAAAAAAATATATAATAATAATTAATTAAAAAAAAACTTAATAGTTTATTCTAATGTGTCTTCCCCTGGGGGAGCACACATGAGCACTGGTCAGATGCTCATGGCTCCCATGTCTATATTTCTAGCCCACATTTCTTTGCTGAGCTCCAAACAAGTATGTCCAACTGGTTTTTAGATACTTTTCTCTAAGCTTACTGCAGGAATCTCAAGTTCCCTATGTCCAAAGCAGAGTCCTTATTTTTCTCACCAGAAGTAATTTCCCTGTAGCCCTTATCTCAGTATATGGCTTTTGAGTTTCCCAAGCTAGAAACCTCTGTGTCAATCACATTTTCTTTTGTTACTTTCTTTTATTTTTTTATTTTCTTGAAGTATAGTTGATTTACAATGTTGTGTTAATTTCTCTTTCCTTTTTTTTTTTGGAAGTCGCATGAAGAAAGAAAATGTATTCAGTATATTTTTAACAATTTTGAGAATACGTGAACTTTACATTTATATTTGCAAAAATGTACATGGAAAATATGATGAGAATAAGTAACAGGTCAACAGTAGTAACACCAGCAGAAACAATAAATTGTGTACATCACACCTATGAACTTTCTACATAAGAATGATTCCAAAGGTCTCTAGAAACAAAATAACACTCATGAGAGAGGTTATTTTGTGAATAATCATATATGTGTTGATTCAAATAAATTAGAATTTCATGTTGTAATGCTTTGTAATGTTCCAATTCTCATACAACTTGAGTTTATTATCCAATACTGCTTAGTCCTCTGGAGTCTCAGCAACAACATAGACTTTTACAGCTTGATGATTTTTCAGTCTCTAACCAGCCACGTAACATTTAACGTCAGGCCTAGTGTTACGGAAGCAGCTCTTGAAAAACCACCTAAAGAGGGCTTGAGATCCCCAGGCAGAGTCTGGTGTTTAAGGTTGAAAGGCAGTCTGGGATAAAGTAGCAAAGTGGAGCCTTTGATTTATTTCTTTATTTTAAATTAATTAATTAGCTAATCTGTTTATTCATTTATTTTGGTTGGGCATTGGGTTGTCTGCCTGACAGAGAGCATCCTTCCTCAGGAAATTCGACTCTTGCCCACTAAGGGAGAACAGAATAGTCGGGAAAGGCATGGATGACCTTTTTAATTTTTCTAATATGATACAGTATAACATATCTCCTCAGAGCTCTGATTACAAAGGAAAATTCCCCACTGCAGTCTGGTGTGCCATCCCATTATTCAGTTTTAGAAGCATAAAATGAGCCTCAAGGCAAGACATCAGAGAGCCCACTTAACACATATTCTCCAACGTAGAGACAAAAAAATAAATGGAAGAATGGAAGGAAGGAAGAGAGGGAGGGAGGAAGGAAGGTCTTATTGTTCCACATTGTTTTGGCTATTATCAGCTTTTGTTAGATGTTTCCTTCTTTCTCTCCAAGGTGTGTGAAACCTAGGAAGCTGTATGTGCCAGACATTTGTCAGGCAATGTGGTCCTAATTATATAGCTATTATTTAAACAAAATTCCAATCACTGATGTTAACAGCAGGTTATCTGCCTATGGCCTAGAGATTTGGATCTATACTGTACTATTAACTTTTATTGCATATAAACGAAAATTTGAAATTCATAATTATTCTGTTATTTGAAATCCCATCACAGTTTACATATCTGTATCTATACATGTGATCTCATATAATCTTTACCGTATCAGTTTTACAGTAAACAATATGATCTTTCTCCCTCAAGCTTTATTGCCAACTTAATGGGAAATGCACTTATTTTGATGACCAAAAATTGCCCCCCAAAATTGGATGCAAATTTGTCCAGTGGAGTATCATATTCTGACTCTGTAGTTGACTCAACTTAAGGATTTTGATGTATTTTATTCCTGCTAACTTCAACTTGATGTGCTTGATAGCCCATTTTTATGCCAACTATCTGCAGGAAAACAAAAAGAATAGTAAAAATCATTAATCACGGCATTTTGTTGTTCATGTTCCAAACTGAGAGCAAAAGTTATGCAAATAGAGTATCTGTCCTATTTCTCTGAATATAATCAACAGTAACAATTTTAAATGCCTGTTTAAAGAATTGTAAGAAATAATTTCAGTAAGTTTTATCTATGACTTTTTTTTTAACATCTTTATTGGAGCATAATTGCTTTACATTGTTGTGTTAGTTGCTGCTGTATAACAAAGTGAATCAGCTATACGTATACATATATCCCCATATCCCCTCCCTCTTGCGTCTCCCTCCCAACCTCCCTATCCCACCCCTCTAGGTGGTAACAAAGCATGCATGGCCTGATCTCCCTGTGCTATGCAGCTGCTTCCCACTTGCTATCTGTTTTACATTTGGTAGTGTATATATGTCAATGCCACTCTCTCACTTCATCTCAGCTTACCCTTCCCCCTCCCTGTGTCCTCAAGTCCATTCTGTACGTCTGCGTCTTTATTCCTGTCCTGTCCCTAGATTCTTCAGAACCGTTTTGTATTTTTTTTTAGATTAAATATATATGTGTTAGTATACGGTATTTGCTTTTCTCTTTCTGACTTCACTCTGTAGGACAGATTCTGGGTCCATCCACCTCACCACAAATAACTCAATTTTGTTTCTTTTTATGGCTGAGTAATATTCCATTGTATATATGTGCCACATCTTCTTTAGCCATTCATCTGTCAGTGGACACTTAGGTTACTTCCATGTCCTGGCTACTGTAAATAGTGCTTCAGTGAACATTGTGGTACATGACTCTTTTTGAATTATGGTTTTCTCAGGGTATATGCCCAGTAGTGGGATTGCTGGGTCATATGGTAGTTCTAATTTTAGTTTTTTAAGAAACCTCCATACTGTTCTCCATAGTGGCTGTATCAATTTACATTCCCACCAACAGTGCAAGAGGGTTCCCTTTTCTCCACAGCCTCTCCAGCAGTTATTTTTTGTAGATGTTTTGATGATGGCCATTCTGACCGGTGTGAGGTGATACCTCATTGTAGTTTTGATTTGCATTTCTCTAATGATTAGTGATGTTGAGCATCTTTTCATGTGTTTTGTTGGCAATCTGTATATCTTCTTGGGAGAAATGTCTGTTTAGGTCTTCTGCCCATTTTTGGATTGGGTTATTTGTTCTTTTGATATTGAGCTGCATGAGCTGCTTGTATATTTTGGAGATTAATCCTTTGTCAATTGCTTCATTTGCAAATATTTTCTCCCATTCTGAGGGGTGTCTCTTCGTCTTGTTTATGGTTTCCTTTGCTGTGCAAAAGCTTTGAAGTTTCATTAGGTCCCTTTGTTTATTTTTGTTTTTATTTCCATTTCTCTAGGAGGTGGGTCAAAAAGGATCTTGCTGTCATAGAGTGTTCTGCCTATGTTTTCCTGTAGGAGTTTTATATTGTCTGGGCTTACATTTAGGTGTTTAATCCATTTTGAGTTTATTTTTGTATATGGTGTTAGGGAGTGTTCTAATTTCATTCTTTTCCATGTAGCTGTCCAGTTTGCCCAGCACCATTTATTAAAGAGGCTGTCTTTTCTCCATTGTATATTCTTGCCTCCGTTATCAACGATAAGGTAACCACATGTACATGGGTTTATCTCTGGGCTTTCTACCCTTTTCCATTGATCTATACTTGTTTTTGTGCCAGTACCATACTGTCTTGATTACTGTAGCTTTGTGGTATAGTCTAAAGTCCGGGAGCCTGATTCCTCCAGGTCCGTTTTTCTTTCTCAATATTGTTTTGGCTATTCGGGGTCTTCTGTGTTTCCATACAAATTGTGAATTTTTTGTCCTAGTTCTGTGAAAAGTGCCATTGGTAGTTTGATAGGGATTGCACTGAATCTGTAGATTGCTTTGGGTAATATAGTCATTTTCACAATGTTGATTCTTCCAGTCCAAGAACATGGTATATCTCTCCATCTGTTTGTATCACCTTTAATTTTTTTCATCAGTGTCTTATAGTTTTCTGCATACAGGTCTTTTGTCTCCTTAGGTAGGTTTATTCCTAGGTATTTTATTCTTTTTGTTGCAGTAGTGAATGGGAGTGTTTCCTTAATTTCTCTTTCACATTTTTCATCATTAGTCTGTAGGAATGCAAGAGATTTCTATGCATTAATTTTGTATCCTGCTACTTTACCAAATTCATTGATTATCTCTAGTAGTTTTCTGTTAGCATCTTTAGGAATCTCTATGTATAGTATCGTGTCATCTGCAAACAGTGACAGTTTTACTTCTTCTTTTCTGATTTGGATTCCTTTTATTTCTTTTTCTTCTCTGATTGCTCTGGCTAAAACTCCCAAAACTATGTTGAATAAGAGTGGTGAGAGTGGGCAACCTTGTCTTGTTCCTGATCTTAGTGGAAATGGTTTCAGTTTTTCACCATTGAGAATGATTTTTCTGTGGGTTTGTCATATATGGCCTTTATTAAAGGGTTAGGTCCCTCTATGCCTACTTTCTGGAGAGTTTTTATCATAAATGGGTGTTGAATTTTGTCAAAAGCTTTTTCTGCATCTATTGAGATTATCATATGGTTTTTATCCTTCATTTTGTTAATATGGTGTATCACATTGATTGATTTGCATATATTGAAGTATCCTTGCATTCCTGGGATAAACCCCACTTCATCATGGTGTATGATCCTTTTAATGTGTTGCTGGATTCTGTTTGCTAGTATTTTGTTGACGATTTTTGCATCTATGTTTATCAGTGACATTGACCTGTAGTTTTCTTTTTTTGTAACATCTTTGTCTGGTTGTGGTATCAGGGTGATGGTGGCCTCATAGAATGAGTTTGGGAGTGTCCCTCCCTCTGCTATATTTTGGAAGAGTTTGAGAAGGATAGGTGTTAGCTCTTCTCTAAATGTTTGATAGAATTCACCTGTGAATCCATCTGGTCCTGGTCTTTTGTTTGTTGGAAGATTTTTAATCACAGTTTCAATTTCAGTGGTTATGATTGGCCTGTTTATATTTTCTCTTTCTTCCTGGCTCAGTCTCAGAGTTGTGCTTTTCTAAGAATTTGTCCATTTCTTCCAGGTTTTCCATTTTATTGGCATATAGTTGCTTGTAGTAATCTGTCATGATCCTTTGCATTTCTGCAGTGTCAGTTGTTAGTCCTCCTTTTTCATTTCTAATTCTGTGGATTTGAGTCTTCTCCCTTTTTTTCTTGATGAGTCTGGCTAATGGTTTATCAATTTTGTTTATCTTCTCAAAGAACCAGCTTTTAGTTTTATTGATATTTGCTATCATTTCCTTCATTTCTTTTTCATTTATTTCTGATCTGATCTTTATGATTTCTTTCCTTCTGCTAACTTAGGGTTTTTTTTTTTGTTGTTCTTCTCTCTCTAATTGCTCTAGGTGTAAGGTTAGGTTGTTTATTTGAGATGTTTCTTGTTTCTTGAGGTAGGATTGTATTGCTATAAACTTCCCTCTTAGAACTGCTTTTGCTGCATCCCATAGGTTTTGGTCCATCATATTTTCATTGTCATTTGTTTCTAGGTATTTTTTTATTTCCTCTTTCATTTCTTCAGTGATCTCTTGGTTATTTAGCAGCATATTTTTTAGCCTCTATGTGTTTATATTTTTTACAGTTTTTTTCCTGTAATTGATACCTAGTCTCATAGCATTGTGGTCAGAAAAGATACTTGATACGATTTCAATTTTCTTAAATTTACGAAGGCTTCATTTGTGACTCAAGATATGATCTCTCCTGGAGAATGTTCCATGAGCACTTGAGAAGAAAGTGTATTCTGTTGATTTTGGGTGGAATGTCATATAAGTATCAATTAAGTCCCTCTTGTTTAGTGTATCATTGAAAGCTTGTGTTTCCTTATTTATTTTCATTTTGGTTGATCTGTCCATTGGTGAAAGTGGGGTGTTAAAGTCCCCTACTATTATTGTGTTATTGTTGATTTCCCCTTTTATGGCTGTTAGCATTAGCCTTATGTATTGAGGTGCTCCTGTGTTGGGTGCATAAATATTTACAATTGTTATATCTTCTTGGATTGATCCCTTGATCATTATGTAGTGTCCTTGTTTGTCTCTTGTAATAGTCTTTATTTTAGACTATTTTGTCTGATAATGAGAATTGCTACTCCAGCTTTCTTTTGATTTCCATTTGCATGGAATATGTTTTTCCATCCCCTCATTTTCAGTTTGTATGTGTCCCTAAGTCTGAAGTGGGTCTCTTGTAGACAGCATATATACGGGTCTTGTTTTTGTATCCATTCAGCCAGTCTGTGTCTTTTGTTTGGAGCATTGAATCCATTTACATTTAAGGTAATTATCAGTATGTATGTTCCTATTGCCATTTTCTTAATTGTTTTGGGTTTGTTATTGTAGGTCTTTTCCTTCTCTTGTGTTTCCTGCCTAGAGAAGTTCCTTTAGTGTTTGCTGTAAAGCTGGTTTCTTGGTGCTCAGTTCTCTTAACTTTTGCTTGAATATAAAGCTTTTGATTTCTCCATCGAATCTGAATGAGATCCTTGCTGGGTAGAGTAACGTTGGTTGTAGGTTTTTCCCTTTCATCACTTTAAATATGTCCTGCCACTCCCTTCTGGCTTGCAGAGTTTCTGCTGAAAGATCAGCTGTTAACCTTATGGGGATTCCCTTGTATGTTGTTTGTTGCTTTTCCCTTGCTGCTTTTAATATTTTTTTTTGTATTTAATTTTTGATAGTTTGATTAATATGTGTCTTGGCATGTTTCTCCTTGGATTTATCCTGTATGGGACTCTCTTTGCTTCCTGGACTTGATTGACTATTTCCTTTCCCATGTTCAGGAAGTTTTCAACTATAATCTTTTCAAATATTTTCTCAGTCCCTTCCTTTTTCTGTTCTTCTACTGGGAACCCTATTATTTGAATGTTGGTGCGTTTAATATTGTTCCAGAGGTCTCTGAGTCTGTCCTCAATTCTCTTCATTCTTTATTCTGTTCTGCGGTAGTTATTTCCACTATTTTATCTTCCAGGTCACTTATTGGTTCTTCTGCCTCAGTTATTCTGCTATTGATTCCTTCTAGAGAATTTTTTTTTTTTTTTTTTTTTTTTTTGCGGTACGCGGGCCTCTCACTGCTGTGGCCTCTCCCGTTGCGGAGCACAGGCTCCGGACGCGCAGGCTCAGCGGCCATGGCTCACGGGCCCAGCCGCTCCGCGGCATGTGGGATCCTCCCGGACCGGGGCACGAACCCGTGTCCCCTGCATTGGCAGGCAGACTCTCAACCACTGAGCCACCAGGGAAGCCCTAGAGAATTTTTAATTTCATTTATTGTGTTCATCATTGTTTGTTTTCTCTTTAGTTCTTCTACATCTTTGTTAAATGTTTCTTTTATTTTCTCCATTGTATTTCCAAGATTTGGGATCATTTTTACTGTCATTACTCTGAATTCTTTTTCAGGTAGACTGCCTATTTCCTCTTCATGTGTTTGGTCTGGTGGGTTTTTATCTTGCTCCTGCATCTGCTATGTGTTTCTCTGTCTTCTCATTTTGCTTAGCTTACTGTGTTTGGGGTCTCCTTTTGCAGGCTGTAGGTTCGTAGTTCCTGTTGTTTTTGGTGTCTCACCCAGTGGGTGAGGTTGGTTCAGTGGGTTGTGTAGGCTTCCTGGTGGAGGGGACTGGTGCCTGTGTTCTGGTGGATGAGGGTGGATCTTGTCTTTCTGGTGGGCAGGTCCGCATCCGGTGGTGTGTTTTGGGGTGTCTGTGAACTTATGATTTTAGGAAGCCTCTCTGCTAATGGGTGGGGTTGTGTTCCTGTCTTGCTAGTTGTTTGGCATAGGGTGTCCAGCACTGGAGCTTGCTGGTCGTTGAGTGGAGCTGTGTCTTAGCGTTGAGACGGAGATCTCTGGGAGAGCTCTCATCGATTGATATTACGTGGAGCTGGGAGGTCTCTGGTGTTCCAGTGTCCTGAACTCGGCTCTCCCACCTCAGAGGCTCAGGCCTGACACCCAGCCAGAGCACCAAGACCCTGTTAGGCACTTGGCTCAACTTGGTACGAGGGATGCTTGCCAGTGAATTAAGGTGTGAAAAAGACATAAGGCATAAATACCAAAGGTGTTGCCTGCGGTGCCAGCTCTCTGGTTCCACAGACCTCTTTCCGTACTTTGTAATTCTCACTTCGGCTGGCCTCCATTCAGGCCACCATCATAGCTCCCCTGGTACCCTAACTGAGCTCTGATTTTCCTGTGTGTTCCCCATTCTGCACTTTAGCTCATTTTAAGTTGTAGGGAAGAGAGTCATATTCAGGTTACCTCAGGGAAAGCGGGTTATTCTCTAGGTGAGGAAGCCTCAGCAGTCAACTGTGGAAGTCATTACTCGACAGGAAGGCTTCCCACTGGGTGCTGTCCTAGTGCTTAGCTACTTTGGGAGCTGCAGCACAGAGGCGGTGGTCTTGGCTTCAAAATTGATTGCCAGATCTTCTCAGTTATGGCTTGATTGGTGACAACAAACCATGGGGACCCATTCTTAAGGTATTACTTCCGGCATTCTTCCCTCAGAAGGGGCAGTGTAAGTGGCTTTACTGTTAGGCTCCTTGGGTCCTTCTTATGCCATCAGGCCTG
Organism: Aethalodelphis obliquidens; assembly: GCF_003676395.1. NCBI lineage: Eukaryota > Metazoa > Chordata > Mammalia > Artiodactyla > Delphinidae > Aethalodelphis > Aethalodelphis obliquidens. The sequence continues at coordinate 18,354,469 of NW_020837980.1, read as the reverse complement.
GGGTTTATCTTCTTAATGAATAACATTGGTCATGATATTCCCTGCTTAAAATCTTTCAGGTCCTCTCTCTTATAGGAAGATGTCAAAACTCCTTAGTATGGCTGTGGGTTTCCTTATTCTTCTCCCTTTCCCCCTTGACTTCTGTGTTCTGGCCACGTTGTACTTCTCCCTCTCTGAACTCATGCTGTGTTCTTTTTTTAAAATTAATTTATTTAATTTATTTATTTTTGGCTGCATTGGGTCTTCGTTGCTGTGTGCGGGCTTTCTCTAGTTGTGGAGAGCGGGGGCTACTCTTCGTTGCAGTGCACAGGCTTCATATTGCAGTGGCTTCTCTTGTTGCGGAGCTTGGGCTCTAGAGCGCAGGCTCAGTAGTTGTGGCACACAGGCTCAGTAGTTGTGGCTCACAGGCTCTAGAGCGCAAGCTCAGTAGTTGTGGTGCACGGGCTTAGTTGCTCTATGGCATTTGGGATCTTCCCGGACCAGGGCTCGAACCTGTGTCCCCTGCATTGGCAGGCGGATTCTTAACCACTGCGCCACTAGGGAAGTCCCATGCTGTGTTCTTTAAAGCATCTTTCCTTATAAGGGACTGCCCTTCCTTTCCTTCTTTGCTTACTTCCAGATTTAATTTACTCATCACCTCTGTTAACCTTTCCTGACTCTTCCTGGCAGTAGGTTGCTCATTCCGTTTTGTTCTCACTGTATCCTGTAGGGACCTATCATATTAGAACGTATTTGTGTATTTCAGCCCTGGATTTTGAGCTAATTTAAGACAGAGACCGTGTCTTCTGTCTCATCAACTCCCCCTCCCCTGAATTCATCAAATATTTATTCATGGTCTACTTTGTGCCAGCATTGGGTCCTTGTGGAATAATGTGGAAATGGTGCAGAGATCATTTCTTTGCTATTAGGTGTTTTCTTTGTCTTCTAGGTCGTGATATTATTGGGCTGGCGGAAACCGGCTCTGGGAAGACAGGGGCCTTTGCTCTGCCCATTCTGAATGTGCTGCTGGAGACGCCCCAGCGTTTGTTTGCCTTAGTTCTCACCCCCACCCGGGAGCTAGCCTTTCAGATCTCAGAGCAGTTTGAAGCCCTGGGGTCTTCTATTGGGGTGCAATGTGGTAAGTGTCCAGAGGAAAGGAATCTTCAGAATTTCTTCACAGGTTGAGAATGAGTGTGAAAGGAGAATGGAAGGAAGTGTCGTTAACATAAGTTCATTGACCTAAAGGGCTGATTTGGTATTTTAGCTTCGGGGAAAGTTGTAATTGTAAGGGAAGAAAAATGAAAGTAGAAATGTGTCATTGGCTTTACAGTGAACTATGGAAAAAAATTAAGGATCTCTTTTCAATATTCTTTTTCTTTCTGTAGCTGTGATTGTAGGTGGAATTGATTCAATGTCTCAATCTCTGGCCCTGGCCAAAAAGCCACATATAGTAATAGGTGAGTAATGACAACGGTAGAAGACACTGGTGATGATGAATTGGAGAAAATCTACTGATATTGGGTGCAACTTCTTTGTGCGGAAAGAGTTCAAAAAATGGATTTAATTTTTTGTTTAATTTTTTTTAATTTCTGAAATTCTGGTTGGGAGGGGGTGGTCACTTTCTTTCTGTCCTTTTTCTTAAACATTGCCCTCTCTCCTCAACTTTTCTTGTTAGCAACTCCTGGTCGACTAATTGACCACTTGGAAAATACAAAAGGTTTCAACTTAAGAGCTCTCAAGTACTTGGTCATGGATGAAGCAGACCGAATATTGAATATGGATTTTGAGACAGAGGTGAGCTCAACATCTTTCCTCTTCCTAGAGCATCTCAAAATCTGTTCAAAATCTGGTTCATTGCATACCTGCTTTTGTGGAGCACTTAACCATTGTTGGTTAATTTAACATCTCTGCTGCTTTTTTCATTCTTGATGCTCTTTACACTGTCTGCCTCAGCATCCTCTTTATTTACTTTTTCTTTCTTTTTTATTGAAGGATAGTTGATTTATATTATTATATTATTTTTAGGTACAACATAGTGATTCAGTATTTCTGTAGATTATACTCCATTTAAAATTATTACAAAATAATGGCTATATTTCCCTGTGCTGTACAATATATCCTTGTTGCTTTTAAATTAAATTTAATTTAATTAATTTTTTACTGAAGTATAGTTAATTTACAATGTTGTGTTTCTGGTGTACAGCAAAGTGATTCAGTTATACATACATATATAAATATGTGTGTGTATATATATATATATATATATATATATATATATACATATATATATGTGTGTATGTGTGTATATACATATACCTACACAAACTCCTAATTTATCCTTCCCTCTTTTCCCCTTTAGTAACCATAAGTTTGTTTTCTATGTCTGTGAATGTGTTTCTGTTTTGTAAATAAGTTCATTTGTATCATATTTTAGATTCCACATATAAGTGGTATTATGTGATATTTGTCTTTGTCTGACTTCACTTAGTATGATAATCTCTAGGTCCATCCATGTGGCTGCAAATGGCATCATTTCATTCTTTATTATGGCTGAGTAGTATTCCATTCTGTATATATACCACATCTTCTTTATCCATTCATCTGTTGATGGACATTTAGGTTGCTTCCATCTCTTGGGTATTGTAAATAGTCTCAGCATCCTCTTTCAAATATAGTCTGACTTGGGGGGTGAGGGATAAATTAGGAATATGGGATTAACATACACACACTACTATATATAAAATAGATAAACAGCAAGGACCTACTGTATAGCACAGGGAGCTACATTCAATATCTTGTAATAACCTATAATGGAAAAGGATCTGAAAAAGTGTAAATATGTACGTATGTGTAACTGAATCACTTTGCTGTACACCTGAAACACTGTAAATCAACTATACTTCAATTTAAAAAGACAATTGGGCAAAAAACATGTGTATATATATATATATATATACATACATGCATACATACATACAGACTGACTTTGATTTCAGAGATGAGAAATACCAAAACCAGATTTTCTTTTTCCATTTCATTTGATTTCAACCTCTTCCATCTTTTCTTTGATGACCCATTCATCATAGCTTATTTAGTTGATTAATGCTTATTCTTTACTTTTCTCTTAGATTAGCTCTACTCTGCTGATTTAAACTGTGCTTTTCTCTGACTGGCATTATTTTTTGGTAGCATCTGGTATGGTATCAAATAGTAAATATTCAGTCAGTTTTAGCTGAACTGAATCAAAGTTTTGAGTCCCCAAATCCCCACAGTGATGTATTTAGTTTGTTACCCCTCATCTCCTTCACAAGCAGCATTTGCAGGTGTCCAGTCTAAATGTTACGTTGGTACTGTTGCTCTTTCTGCCGTTTAGGTTGACAAGATCCTGAAAGTGATTCCCCGAGATCGGAAGACATTTCTCTTCTCTGCTACGATGACCAAGAAGGTGAACTTTTCTAGGACTTCTCTTTTCTTCTTTATAAGAATTGATAAGTGGAAACAGTCACAGTGACAATAATAAAAATAGAGTATTTAGGAATCAGTATACTACTCTAGGTTTTCTTTCTTCAGGTGCAAAAACTTCAGCGAGCAGCGCTGAAGAATCCTGTGAAATGTGCCGTTTCCTCTAAATACCAGACGGTTGAAAAGTTACAGCAATATTATCTTTTTATTCCTTCTAAGTTCAAGGTAAAGTGTTTGCTTTGATCATTCCTGCCTCTCCCTCTCCTTCTTCACCAAGACATCTGAAAATGTGTCAACTCTTGATTAGCTAAGAGCTGTGCTACAGATTGGAGTCCTTTCTGTTTGTTTTAGAGCTCATGCCGTGCTTTATTTTATCACTGATAAAGTCAAACATTCCGGGAATTCACAACATATTAAACCACAGTAATGAAGTCATGACACAGTCCCTTCCTAACCCCATCCTTGAGGTAGTTTTTCTTTTGCCTGCTTATTATGTGGCTTTTTTATAGACAAAGGACCTAGTTTTGTGCTTTGATGTCAGGGCTTTGCGTGCTTGCTGAGTACAGATCTCCTTGTGCTCGGCTTCAGGCTGTGTGCGAAACTCATGGTTCACAGAGATGATAATGATAATGCCAGTTAAGGAGTGCAAAGCTGGCGGCTGGGGGTCTGGATAACTGAGAAGCAGCTATGGGCTTAGTCTTTTACATAATTTGTATGCCCAGGACGCCAACCTTCTTCCAGGTTCAGTTACATATATTATTTTGGCTTTGTGACTTAGGATACCTACCTGGTTTATATTCTAAATGAATTGGCTGGAAACTCCTTTATGATATTCTGCACCACCTGTAACAATACTCAGAGGACAGCTTTGCTACTCCGAAATCTTGGATTCACTGCCATTCCCCTCCATGGACAGATGAGTCAGGTAACTATTCTTTGGAATCATTAGTGGTGAACTGGGGGCATGAGAAAGCTAAATCTTGTAGCAGGAGATTTCTGCAATAGCAACACATGACATTAATGCGTCTTCCCATAGTTGTCCTGATTTTATGGGCATTAAAGTGTTGCTTTGGATGCTACTTCCTCCTTTCAGGATAGCAAGAGGCTCAAATTAAAATATTCCACAGGTAGTTGTCTGGGATGGAAGCTACTGAGTTGATTTGTTCAGCCCTCATGGTAATAGTGACTCTCTCGTCTCTGAAGACTTTCAGTAGATTATTTCTCAGTTATCCTTCTGTCATGTTTAACAAACTCTGTTTCATGCTAGTATTTTCTAGCTTTAGTCTTAAATATCTTTTTATTGCTTCCATGTTTCCTTTTGACCTGTGAAGCCTAGTTCAGACTAAGGGGGAAACATCCTTTTAAAAATTTCTCTCTTGGTTCTTGTATTTATTTAGTATGTCTAGTTTGTGTGTCTTGGATTCCAAGTTTTTCAAGATTAAAATTCTTTCCATTTCTTCTTTTCATCGTCTCAGAGCAAGCGCCTAGGATCCCTTAATAAATTTAAGGCAAAAGCTCGTTCCATTCTTTTAGCAACTGATGTTGCAAGCCGTGGTTTGGACATACCTCATGTGGATGTAGTTGTTAACTTTGACATTCCTACCCATTCCAAGGTGAGTCCTGTTGCTGACCTGACTTTCTAGCCCCAAAGTGCTTTTCTTTTCTCTTTTCTTTTCTCTTCCCCTTCTCTTCCCTTTCTTTCCTTTCCTGTCCTTTCTTTCACTTCCTCCTTTCCTCCCTCCCTCCCTCCCTTCCTCTTTCTCTCTCTCTCCCCCACCTCCTTCTTCCTCCTTTTCTTTTCTTTTTTTTAAAATTGAGATGTAATTGACATATAACATTATATTAGTTTCAGGTGTAAAATGTAATGATTTAATATTCGTATATATTGCAGATTGGTCATAGTAAGTCTAGTTAACATCTGTCACCATTCATAATTATGCATGTCTTTTCTTATGATGAGAATTTTCCCTTAGCATTTTCCCTTAGCAACTTTTAAATATGCAGTACAGTATTATTAACTCTAGTCAGCATGTTGTACATTACATCCCCATGACTTATTTATTTTATAACTGAGATTTGTACCTTTTGCCCCCTTCACCCATTTCACACACACCCATCCCTGCCTCTGGCAACCACCAAATCTGTTCTCTGTATTTTTGTTTTTGTTTTAGATTCCACATATAAGTGAGATCTCAGTATTTGTCTCTGTCTAACTTATTTCACTTAGCTGAATACCCTCAAGGTCTATCCATGTTGTCACAAATAGAAAGATGTCATTCTTTTTTTATGGCCGAATACTATTCCATCGTATCCAAAGTGTATTTCTTAATGGAATGTTTTCTGTCTTTCCTTAGTTACAGTATTGGAGTTTTTTTGGGGTGTGTGTGTCCTTGATTAGTTAAGTGTCAAAAATAGGGAAAGCTCTAGATCTTTTCATGCTCCTCATCTTGCACATGCCTGTGGATGTGATATTAATGAATGTGAATGAAGGAGCCCAGGAGAGGGCTTAGAGGCTCACCGTCGGAGGCGCAGACGCACCGCGTGCTCACCTCTGTTGGTCTATCTGATGAGAAATGGCAGCCTGTGGTCCTCAGTGTATCCCAGGGTTTCTCAGCCTCGGCACTGTTAACATCTTGGTCTGGGAATTCTTCCTTGCGGGGCTGTCCTTTGTATTGTAGGATGCTTAGCAGAATTCCTGGCTTCTACTCACAGGTGACATTGTGACAACCAGATATATTTCCAGACATTTCCAAATGCCCGCTGGGGAGGATGAAACTGACCCCAGTTGTGAACAACTAGTGTGTCTCAACTTCGTATTAAACTGCTGTAGACAGGGTCCTGTCTCATGATTTTCACAGTAACTCTGTGTGAGTTTGGCCATGTATTTGTGTCCCTGTTTTATAGATACAAACCAGGGTTCAGAGAAGTTCTGGACCTGTAGACAGTTGTGTCGCTGGTCGGTGGGAAAAGCAGATCTGTGACCCAGGTCTGCCTCTAGATCTAGTGCCATTTTCCTCTGCCTGTGCTATGTCCATGGAGATTTGCTTTGGAAAAGAAAGGAAAAAGGGGGTCAGTTTTGTGCTGTGAGGAGAATAAGAAAAGTGAAGTAGATTTATCTCTGTAACAGATTGCCAGTTCATCTCTCCACGTTCCAACACAAATCTGTTTTCTTTCAAAGGTTTGCAGGAAGAATTTACATACAGTTTTAAATTTATCTTCCAGCTAACTCAAAGTTACTTACCGTTTTCGTTTCAGGATTACATCCATCGCGTAGGTCGAACAGCTCGAGCAGGGCGCTCTGGAAAGTCTATTACTTTTGTCACACAGTAAGTGACCCGACTTCGGGGCAGAGCAATGTAGAGAAAAGAGCAGAACTGTGGGGCAGACAGACTTGCAACCTGACTTCACCACTTACTGTAACAGTCACTTAACCTCCCTCATCCCGCCTTCATTGTTTGTAAAATAGAAATAATAATACCGATCTAGCAGGGTTTTAATGAAGACTGGAGATGTATATGTAAAGAGCATATACTATACTGCATATGTGTAGTATAGTACTTGGCATATAGAAGCACACACACAAAAAACCCTGTTATTTCTTTTAAATGCTGGAGCCAGAGAACAGTGACCATTCCCTCAACTCACAGTATTACAATAACTATTTCTGATTTTGTTTTCTAGGGAACAAATTGTTATGTACCCAGGGCTTTTCTGGGAGTAAGGGGTATGTTGGGTGGTTTTCTGCTGGGCTGTGCACAGAAGATTGCAATTAGTTAGTATTCTGAAAAGGAATAATAGGTTCGATATTGTTGAAAACTGTGGCCCCTGTTGCGTCATAGTTTTGGAATGGACAGACATGTGCATTGTCAGCCAGCCAGAGCCATGGCAGTTTTCCTTTTTCAGATACGACGTGGAACTCTTCCAGCGCATAGAACACTTAATTGGGAAGAAATTGCCTGTCTTTCCAACCCAGGATGACGAGGTTATGATGCTGACAGAACGTGTGTCTGAGGCCCAAAGATTTGCCCGAATGGTATGCAATGCATTTTCTCACCAGCAAATGAAATTAACTTACATGCAAGACACTTTATTGTGTTAACCCTCAACTTGGAATATTTGATTCCAAATTTAAGATGAGCATACTAAAGTGCAGATGTAGGTAATTTGCTTTCGACTGTACAACTAAATGGTTGAATCAGGGTTTGGACTCAGTCTGACCACAGTGACCACGTTCCCAGCCACTGTTCATGTTTCACATGAGGCAAAAAAAAAACCTTTGGACTTGAGATCAGATCAGGAGGTGCAGCTGTGAACTGTGAGCTTGGACAAGGTGTCTAACTTCTCAGAGTCAGTTCTTCATTTGTAGATTGGGAATAATAGTTACCTTGAATACAGGGTTTTATGAGCGTTGATCAAGCTGATGTAAACAGCGTAGTTACTGATAGCGGTGGCGGTAGGAGTGGCGATGAGAAGGTTCTAAAGGAGTCCCTTCCAAGTGCCGTCTGCTCTCTGGGGTGCTGGTCTGAGGGGTGAAGAAACTTCGCCCGTGGGGTGCTTTCTGAGTAGCTGAGGTGTGGACTTGTTTTTGTTTTTCTCCCCACATGGAATTCTTTGTTTGGTATCTTTGTTTATAAAAATATTGCATGTGCGTTGGGAAACATTTTTAGAAAATACACAAAGGATTAAAATAGTAAGTGAAACACGTAAGCCGCCCCCCGCAGAAAACCTGATAACAGTTGGCTATTTTTCTTTCCTTAGCCATAATTAGACTTTATCTAATTGTATATGACTTTATCTAAATGTATATCATTTTCCTATTTGAACTAGCAGAGATTCATGCGATCACTTCTTTTTTTTTTTTTCACATTTTAAACTTTATTCAAAAAATGTCATCTAGGCTGTGTCTTAGCCCTGAATCGATTCAGTTACCAAACTTTCCTAAACACCAGTGGCAGGAGTAATCTCTTGGAGTTGTTGCAAGGTCCTTAACTGCCTTCTGACTCATCAAGGGAAACCAAATTGGGTCTTCTAGACTTTGCATTAGGTATATTTTATTACTTTCCAATGTTTTGAAAATTGGTAATCTGAGGGGAGAGAATTAAGTTTTTTAAAAATAGCACTGCTTGCAAGTTTAGAAACTGATATCTTAGATGCTAGCATCTTAGAATTCTCATGGGATCATTTCTTAATGGCTACAGAGAATTCTGTCATGAATATATAACGTGATTTACATTGATGTGTGTTTATGCTTTTCCCGGTTTTTTGTATTTTAACTGGAACTCTGTTGAACATCCTGATATGTACAGCTTTGCACACTTGTCTTGTTTCCTTAGAATAAATTCCTAGAAGTAGAATCAATTGTTGGGTGGAGGAGAATACACAGTTAAAATTCGAATTCATACATAATGTCAAACTGCCCCCCTAGAAAAGCTAAAGCACTTTTACACGATGAGCGACAGTGTATGTGACTGTCCGCACACCTGACCAGGTCTAGGTATTACCATTCTCTTAAATCTTTGCCAGAATAATAATAATAGCTTATTGTTTTAATCTTCCTGTCTTTGATTACTAATAAGATTAACATTTTTGTATCTTGGGATTTTGGTCTTATTCCTTTGCTAATGTGAGGTGTTAGGGAGTTACTTAGTGTTTGATTTTAAGGAGCAGAGACTAGGATGTGTCACTCTCAGTGACAGCCATTCATTTTCAATCCCATCCTTTCCGTTTCTTGCAGGAGTTAAGGGAGCATGGAGAGAAGAAGAAGCGCTCGTGGGAGGCTGCTGGGGATGGTGACGATAGGGAGGGTGCAATCGGTGTCAGGAACAAGGTGGCTGGAGGAAAAATGAAGAAACGGAAAGGCCATTAATCTCTTTTATAAAGACTTGACTTCTGCTTTCTGTTCTGTAAAGAGGATTGAAGGAGAGAATGGGACCTCTCCCTCCAGAGTGCTGCAGGCCGAAATCCATCAGAATTGTGTCAGAATCTGCCCAGCTCACTCAGTGCTCATCCCCCTTTCCGTGTGTTAGAACATCGTTGCCTGCAGAATATTTTTGAAGTGCTGATGTCAAGACTCGGACTGTTCTTCAGCTTTGGTTCCTTGCTCCTGACACTAGTAAGATATGTTCTCCTATCCCTTCACACAGACCTGTGCTTTTTTCAGCTGCAAGTCAAGGACTGGGCTAATGAAGCCCTTGACCTGTGATTGTAAAGGAAAGGAACTTCTAGATCTAAAAACAGTGATACTTCCGCAGTCTCAGCTTGTGTTTCGTGAGACCAAATGGGAAATAATAAATTTAAATATTATTAAAAAAAAATTCAAACTCCTTGAGGACCTTTTTGGGTTACAGACTTTATAGATTTAGTAAGATCTTCCTAATAGGTAAGAAACTGACAGTGGTGATTCCATGGCAGATTCATTGGTTGTTCTTAATTTGAGGTAAACATTATTTATGACTTTAAAAAAATCAACAAAGAAACAAGAGGATGGATGGCTTTGAAAGGGAAGTCCTGCTTGAAAGGAGGTTGTGTTTTTCTTGGGGATGGAGCAGAGTCTCTTAGATCCCTGAATAGATTCACATCCCTGGCTCCTTGGATTAAAATCCTCTGTGGGGGGCTTCCCTGGTGGCACAGTGGTTAAGAATCCGCCTGCCAATGCAGGGGTTATGGGTTCAAGCCCTGGTCCAGGAAGATCCCACGTGCCGCGGAGCAACTAAGCCCGTGCACCACAACTACTGAGCCTGTGCTCTAGAGCCCGTGAGCCACAACTACTGAGCCCACGTGCCACAACCACTGAAGCCCACGTGCCTAGAGCCCATGCTCTGCAACAAGAAAAGCCACTGCAATGAGAAGCCCACGCACTGCAACAAAGAGTAGCCCCCGCTTGCCGCAACTAGAGAAAGCCTGCGCGCAGCAACGAAGACCCAACACAGCCAAAAATAAATAAATTAAAAAAATATATTCTCTGTGGGAGTCAAGTGTGGATGTTGATTGCAGGAAGATCTTTATAAAAATAGGGGGTGGGGTGCCTACCTCTGGGGGGCTAATTCTCCATTTGTTTCCTGATGGGACTCTCCAGAGTGGGTTAGCTAACAGCAGCTCTCTCTCCCTCTGGGCTGGTGGGTAAAAGCCAGTGGATGGGTGCTGTTTCAGCTCAGTGGAAGACTTCAGAAGCAAGCTGAATTTGAATCGGGTTATGGGTGGTGGATAAGAAGGGATTGGAATTATCCTGAAGGAGTCTGAACTTTCTAAATGGGCAGGATCTCTAACTTAGGGTCTGTGGACCCCTGAGGTATATGCATATTTCTGGGGAGACTAAAAAGGTTAAAAACCTCTTCTAAAGCTTATCTGTTGTTTCTGAAGTATATACGTATTATGCTTTGCTAGGATGGGAAGATAGGACTCTAAGGGGAGAAAGGTGGATGATGTGTCTTCAGGCATATTAGTAGGCCCAGACCATAAACTAGAGTCCCAAGCAGAACAGGTAAAATGCCATTGTGAAGGGCAGGAGGCACAGAAATAAACGAATGCGATCTAGTAGTAAAGGAGGGCAAAGCTGCTGGTTTGTATCACTAATCTGAACTGTTCTCATGCTCCCTGTCTGCAAAGGCAAGATTGCAGAAGTCTTGAGGCTGAAACCCTAATCGAGGTGTCTATGAGTTTCCTGGGGCTGCTGAAACAAAGTACCAGAAACCGGGGGACTTAAAACAGCAATTTGTTGGATCACAGTTCTGGAGTCTAGATGTCCAAGACCAAGTTATCAGCAGGGTTCCATCTGAAACGTCTCGGGAAGGGTCTGTCCTTGCTGCCTCCTAGCATCTGGTGGTGGCCAGGGGTCCTTGGCTTGTGGCAACGTAGCTCCAGTCTCTGCCTCCATGTCTTCACGTAACCTTCTTCCCTGTGTGTCTGCCTTCACACGGCCTTCTTATAAGGATGCTTTCATTGGATTTAGGGCACATCCTAATCCAGTATGACCTCGTCTTGACTCATTATCTCCACAAAGACCCTATTTCCAAATAAGGTCACATTCTGGGATTCCACGTGGACATGAATTTTGGGGGGGACACCATTTAGGCCAGTACAAACCGTCTTTCTGGACTGTTGTGTTTTGGGGGGTTTAAGATTGTGTTGTGGAATACAAGTGGTAGATAGAGTTAATTACAAAGAAAGTGGAGAAAAGACAGGAGACAGGTCTTCAGAAACAGGATGGGTAGAAGTAGAGAAATTTACAATGACATCCTCTGAAATGAAATGTAAATTGTTTTGTAGTCAAGGTCCCAAAGGGTCTCGTTTTAGAAATGGAGAAGGTTTCCGGCCTTTCTTCTTGTCCCATTTTAGTGTAATTCCTTAGTTCTGCTTGCCTGATTTAAGAAACTGAGGGCTTCAAAACAACCAACCAACCTCTCCCCCTCCCTCAATTGCAAACGATTTCCACACCTAACTTTTATGACTTAAAGGGAGTATCTTGCAATAGTCATTAATAATGCTGGCCCAGAGAAAATTCTCCCTTATTTCTCATCCGAATCATAAAACCACTTTATGCAGTATTCATTGTATCATGGCTTCATACTAGCTAACATGGTTTTACTTCCTCTGTACAGAGCTAAAGTGAGATGAGGAAAATGTCTCTACCTTGTGAAGGGGTCTTAGGATCCCAGTGATGGGGTTTCAGCTGAGCAGGCTATTCTAGGCTTAAAAGCAGGCCCAGAATTCCAGGCTCTTGAATTTAAGGGCACTCGGGATTCTAGTAGTTGCCCAGAGGGATCTAGACTCAACTAGATCTTGATGATTCTTTTCTTAGTCCCTCAAAAATGTGATGAATATCCTAGAACTTGGCTGACTCTATAAAGACATCTGGCTTACAGCCAGAGTGTTTTCCAGGTAGCTTCCTACCTGCAGATACATCCAAAAATCCAAATCAAAGACTCTGTGTACCCCAGGTCCCTCAAAGCCCTGGGAAATGAGACCAGAAAGAACCACAGGCTGTGGTATTGGTTACAGAAAATGAAGGCGTCCAAGTTATCAAAAGCAGGTAACAAAATAACATCAAGCAAGTATGCTCCAAAGACTTGAATGCAGAATTAGAGAGTATACGAGAAGTTTTAATCCACATAGTTCTCAAGGTGAAATCTAGCCTCAGGGCTGATAATAAATCAGGGTGTGAGTCACCCCTCTTCAGTAGGAATGACGAGAGACCCAGACCCTGGCACTAGAGACTCAAGGGCTACCCACACCCACATTCTTTTTCATGCCTCACCTGTCCCAGGTATGCACTAAAAATAACTGCAGAAACTTGAACTCTGGGAAATCACGCTGAACAGTCTCACCTAGAAGAAAGAGTTGATTTGTGCCCAGTGGAAGAGAGATGGGGAAAAATGGGCTCATGTAGAGACTGTGTAATCTCTAGTTGCTGGGCCCTGATGTCTTCATATTCTTGAAGTTTTTATCTGTTTGTAGTCCACCCAATACCTTCCAAAACTATAATTCTTCATTAACCTGTGGATGCCATCTAGGGACTGGAAGAAACTGGAGGGATGCGGAACACAGCGAAGTGTGGGGAAAGCGTTGAGACTTGTTCACGCTGTAGCTCTGTGACCTCGTGAGAGTTACTGAACCTCGATTTCTCTCACTTGTTAATACGGAAATAAGAGCATCTCGCCAATCTGCCTCAGAGTCTTGAAGCTGGTTTTATTGATTTTTAAATTCTGTTCCCTCCCTCTCTCCCTTGCAGTGTCTGCTCTGTCCCAGCCACTGTGCCAGGTACCAGGAAGACCACACTGAAGAGAAAGGTCAGACGCTGTCTTGGATGAACTCAGTCTTAGCCTGGTATTGTGGTCGTGCTTGCCCAGGGAGCAGGGCCTCTTCGTGGGTGTGACTCTAACATCTTGCAGGGCCCAGCACACAGTGAAGGTTCAATATCTGTCCTTTTCTGCAACTGTGTATTGGCATCTTCACACGTGTCTTTAGTTCCCTTCAGTCCTGAAAGGTGGATGTTACTGTTCCCATTATAAGCTAAGGAGCCGGACTATCCAGTCTGCTTCTTACCAGCTGTGAGACCTTGGGCAAAGTATTCAACCTTTTCTTGTTTCAATCTCCTTATCTGAAGAAACACAGATAGTAATAAACCTACCTTGTGAGGTTTAAATGAACTCTACTGCGGCTGTCCTCATAATGATCAGTAAGTGTTAGCCATTGTGATTGTCATTATTATTACTATTATTACAGATGAAGAGTGGCTAAGTAGCTTGCCCATACAGCTTGTCATACAGCGTGTAATGGACCAAATTTGATTTCAAGCCTCTACTCTTTATGCTAAATACACTATGTGTGTGGTAAGTGTGTGCGTATAATTTCATATTATTCATTCAGCAAGTGCTTATTGCATGAAGACTGAGCCATCATTTGTAATTTCTTCCTTTGGAAAAATGTATTCCACATAACAAACAAGTATGACACAAATGAGCTTTCGGACTCCAGCCTATTCAATATTTGCAGATTGGAACGGCCAGGTGGGAGAATATGACATTTTCATTTCCACCAGTAGATGGCAGAAAGGAGAAAAGATACCCCTAAATGGGCGGAGTTTTCACAGTGGCTGATTAAAAGAGCTCTTTGTCTAATGTTTGGCCCACAGTGACTGAGGGCCCGGGGGTCAGGGTGGGTATGAGAACTACCTTCAGGTATTTGAAGGTGTCAGCCTTCAAGAAGGTCTACTAGGTCGACCCAGAAGATGGGGACTGGGGATAGAAGTAAACTGAGGCTCAGATGTAGTAAGAAGAAGAAGTTGCATTCCACTATTATCTCTTCCTCACATTCCCAGCCTGCATTCCCTACTGTTCAGCCTGCAAGCAGCTTTGTTCTTTTGAAAAGTCTGCCCTTCCCTCCTGGGATTTTAAGTCCCTTGTCCTCCGTTTATGCCCCCTCCAGCTCCCACCCCAGTCTGTAACCTCAGAGTACTGTTATTCTCCCCCCAACATCACTGCCTACTCCCACTACATGTTCGTGTTTCTGAGTGTAAATTTGCCGAGCCATGAACCCCCCTTCTGTTGAACCTTCTCTTTTACTGCACATCCATCTAGTAAGCTTTGTCCATAGCCCTCACTCCTCTGTCAGATAAGCCTGGTGCTGGTGAACTGGAGAGCCACTTGTTCCTTCATTCTGTCCTAAAGACATATCTTTCAGCTCCAAGTGATGGGCCATTGTCCCTCTGGTTCCAGAAGAGTGGTAGCAGCCTTCAGGTGTGGTGGTCAGAAATAACGGCGCTAACTCCACCGTCACTGATTTCTGTGCTGGCTCGCTCTTCACGCATTCCTTTTGGGGGAGGAGTCCACTGGTGACTCCTGCCCAATACCTGACCTCTTAGAAACTCTCCAACCCAAGCTGTTCTATCCTGTGCCGACTTCAAACCAACATCCTTATTGTGTTTTCTGGGTCGGTCAAAACAGCAGGGACCAGGAGAAGGCTTCTTATTTGACATATTTCTACTTGTATATTTGTATATTTGTATATATTTGTATGGATTGTATATTTGTAATGGATTGTTTGTTGTTCTTTACATAAGGATGTGGAGAGCCTGCTGTGTGCTAGGCATTTGCTAGGTGCTTGGCATATACTGTTCCATTTACTGGAGATAATGAGTCATTTCTTGAGGAAACAGAAAAGCTTGTTTGTGATATTTTAAAATCACAACCTGGTCACTCCTTATTCTTTGTCTTCCGTGATTTCTTTAATTCATCCAAAGCTGTTCAGGAAATTAGCATGGTGAGCTGATGCTGACAAAATGAAAGAGAGATTTAATCACATCAGAGATAATCTGTGACTTCTCTGTCCATTTCGTTGATCTGGGTAGAATCCAAAGGCCTGAGGGTGAGGGGGGAGTGGAAGAGATGCCTCTCTTCACCATAGTTTTATATTTTCACCAAGTCTCTATAAAAAGAATAAATTTGATGTTTGGACTCTATCATAATATTCATGTGAAACCTCACCCCAAACCAGAATTTTAGGGTTGAGGGGACCTTGGTGGTCAACCAGATCGTTCATTTTTCCTTTGAGGATACTTAAAGGCAGTATGTGTATCTTTGTAAGTTTGTGTATGTTTTACAATGTGTAAGTTTGTGTTTGTTTTATAACATGCTCACAAGGTTATAACAATTTAAAGAGAGACACTATTCTTCAAAAAAGTTCTACTCACTGCTGAGGTCCTGGGTTTGATCCCCCGTTTCGGGACTAAGATCCCACCAGCCATGCAGCACAGCCAAAAAAAAAAAGCTCTGATGGAATTTTGTTCATAATACCTGCCTAAAGGGGAAAAACGCTTGCTTTTCAGGATAATAGCTTAAGACTGAAGTCTCCTTTTTGAGAAACGTGGTGGAAGACGTTGAGGCACAAATACGTGTTTTAGATGGCCCTGGTTAGCCTAATTTTCCTAATGAACGCCAGTGTTGTCCCCAGCCAGGTTCCAGGTGCTATCTTGGGAGGAGTACGGGTAAGTCATATTTCATAGCTCACCTCTTTAACATCTTTGCCCAGGTGAACTCCAGTTGATGTGATCACCAAGAGCGGCCTGGAAGGAGGCCAAAAGCCCCAAAAGGACAAGGTTCAGGCCAGCAGTTTACGTGGGAAAGAGAGAAGAGCCACCTCTGGGCTGATAACCTGGGTAGGGTGTGGGGAGGGAGAGGAAAGAAGGAGTGAGTGTATCTTCTGAGATTGACAGCCTGACGTAGGCTGCCGAGTTTATGGTACTGGCAGGAGTACCGTCATTTCCTGCCTCTTCTCTTCCACTCTGCAGACTCCTTGAGTCACTCACTGGTCAGTGGCCCGTGGCCAGGGCTCGTTTCTTTTTCCTCTGACCTCGAGGAGCAGTGGCCACAGTGGAGCACAGACATCCAGGGGAGTGCATGACAGTTTATCGGAGTATGAGAAGAAGACACTAGAATTTTTACTTATATTTAACTCATCCTTTTTGAATTTCTATTCTTGTATATTTTTTATAATGCACATAAAATAATATTTTAATGACAACATATACAAGTATGGAAGTATCTTAAAAATGTTAATTAGGGGTGCACTATTGGGAAAGTTGGAGACTAAAGCCCTAGGAAATTATTCTGACAACAGTCCTTTAGAAGAATTACGTTTCATTCTGAAATTAATTTTCAAACAAAACTCTGATATATCCTTACAGTTAAAAGAATTGTTTTTTAAAGAGCAGTTTTAGGTTCACAGCAAAATTGAGAGGAAGGTACGGAGATTTCCCATATACCCTGCTGTCTCCATGCTTGTATAGCTTCCCCCATTATCAACATCCCCAACCAGAGTGGTACATTTAACCACAGTACAGTTAACAATCACTGAACCCACATTGACCCATCATAATCACCTGAAGTCCATAATTTACCTTAGGGTTCACTCTTGGTGTTGTACCTTCTATGGGTTTGGACAAGTGTATAATGATGTGTATCTACCATTGTAGTATCATAGAGTATTTTCACTGCCCTGTACATCCTCTGTGCTCCACCTGTTTGTCCCTCCCTGTGCCCTGAAACCCCGGCAACCACTGATATTTTTACGGTCTCCATAGTTTTGCCTTTTCCAGGATGTCACATCGTTGGAATCATACAGTGTATATATATAGTCTTTCCGGTTAGCTTCCATCGCATTATAGCTCATTTCTTTTAAGCGCTGAATAATATTCCATTGCCTGGATGTATCATCGTTTATCCGTTCACCTACTGAAGGACATCTTGGTTGCTTTCAAGTTTTGGCAATTATGAATAAAGTTGCTATAAACATTCCTGTGCAGGTTTTTCCTCCCCCTACTTCTCTTTTAATGTGGTAAAATACACATAACATAAAATTTACCATCTTAACCATTTTAAAGTATACAGTTCAGTGGTATTAAATACATTCACATTGTTGTGCAGCCACTACCGCCATCCGTCCCCATGGCTCTTTTCATCTTGCAGAATTGAAACTCTACCCATTAAACAATAACCCCCCTTTCTCCCCTCCCCTCAACTCCTGGCAACCACCATTATACTATCCATCCTTATGATTTTGACTAAGTACCTCATGTAAGTAGAATCATACCGTGTTTGTCTTTTTGTGACTGGTTTATTTCACTCAGCATAATATGCTCAAGGTTCATCCATGTTATAGCATATTGCAGAATTGCCTTCCTTTAAAGAAGGCAATAAAGAGTTGTATGTATAGACCACTTGTATGTATAGCCACATTTTGCTTATGCATTCGTCTGTTAAGTGTGCACTTGGATTGCTTTCATGTTTTAGCTATTGTGAATAAGGCTGCTATGAATGTGGGTGTACAAATATCTCTTTGAGACCCTGCTTGCAATTCTTTTGGGTATATATACCCAGAAGGGAAATTGTTGGGTCATAGGTAATTCTATTTTTAATTTTTTGAGGAAGCACCAAACTATTTTCCACAGAAGCTGTACCATTTTACATTTCCACAAACAGTGCACAAGGGTTCCAATTTCTACATCCTCACCAAAAGCTGTTTTTTTCTGCTTTTTGTTTGTTTCTTGTTAGCTGCCATCCTAATTTGTGTGAGGTGGAATCTCATTGTAGTTTTGATTTGAATTTCCCTAGGTGATGTTGAATATCTTTTCGTGTGCTTACTGGCCATTTGTATCTCTTCTTTGGAGAAAAGTATTCAAGTCCTTTGCTCAGTTTTGAATCAGCTGCAAACAGAGATAATGTATTCCTTTCCAAGTTGGGTGCCTTTTACTTCTTTTTTCTTGCCTAATTGTTCAGGCTAGCACTTCTAGTACTATGTTAAATAGACAGGGTGAAAGCAGACATCTTTACCTTGTTCCCAGTCTTAGAGGAAGAGCTTTCAGTCTTTTATCATTGCATATGAGGTTTGCTATGGCTTTTTAATATATGGCTTTTATTATGTTGAAGTAGTTTCCTCTACTCCTAGTTTGCTGAATGTTTTTATCATGAAAGGGTATCAGATTCTTTTTCTGCATTAATTATATGATCACCTGTCTTTTCCCCTTCGTTCTGTTGATGTCACGCATTATATCCATCAATTTTCCAACGTTGTACCATTCCTGCATTCCAGGAGTAAATCCCAGTTGGTCACTTGTAATCCTTTTAATATGCTGCTGAATTCTGTTTCCTACTATTTTGTTGAGGATTTTTGCATAAATGTTCATGGGGAATATTGTTTTGTGGTTTTCTTGTAGTGTTTTTGTCTGGCTTTGGTATCAGGGTAATCCAGGCCTCAGAAAATCACTTAGAAAGTATTCCTTCCTGGGAATTCCCTGGCAGTCCAGTGGTTAGGACTTGGTGCTTTCACTGCTGTGGCCTGGGTTCAATACCTGGTTGGGGAACTAAGATCCCGCAAGCTGCACAGCACGGCAAAAAAAAAAAAAAAAGTATTCCTTCCTTTTCAGTTTTTTGAAAAAGTTTGAGAAGGATTGGTATCAGTTCTTTAAAGAGGTTAAAAGTCATTTAAAGAATATTTGGTAGAATTCATAAGTGAAACCATCAGGTCCAGGGCTTTTCTTTGTTGAGAGATTTTTATTACTGGTTTACTTTCCTTGCTAGTTATAGATCTGTTTAGATTTTCTATTTCTTCATGATTTAGTCTTCGTAAGGTCTTGCGTTTCTAGGAATTTGTCTATTTCATTGAGGTGATCCAATTTGTTGACATACAGTTGTTCGTAGTACCTCTTACAACCCTTCTTATCTCTGAAGAATCAGGAGTAATGTTTCCACTTTCATTTCTTTTTACTTTTAATTTTTGGCTGCATTGGGTGTTCATTGCTGCATGCAGGCTTTCTCTAGTTGCAGTAAGCAGGGGCTACTCTTTGTCACTGTGTGTGGGCGTCTCATTGCTGTGACTTCTCTTGTTGCAGAGCACGGGCTCTAGGTGCACGGGCTTCAGTAGTGGCAGCACACAGGCTCAGTAGTTGCAGCATGAAGGCCCTAGAGCTTGTGGGCTTCAGTAGTTGTGGTGTGTAGGCTCAGAAATTGTGGCTCGTGGGCTCTAGAGCACAGGCTCAGTAGTTGTGGTGCAACGGCTTAGTTGCTCCACAGCATGTGGGATCTTCCCGGACCAGGGATCAAACTTGTGTCCCTTGCATTGGCAGGCGGATTCTTAACCACTGTGCCATCAGGGAAGTCCCTCTACTTTCATTTCTGATTTTAGTAATTTGAGCCTTCTTTTTTCTTAGTCCATCTAGCTAAAAGTTTGTCAATTTTGTTGATCTTTTTAAAGCAACAATTTTTGGTTTCATTGATTTTCTCTATTGTTTTCTATTCTATATTTGCTTCTCTCTGCTCTAATCTTTATTATTTCCTTCCTCCTGCTAGCTTTGAGTTTAGTTTCTTCTTTTTCTAGTTTCTTAAGTTGTAAAATTAGGTTGTTGATTTGAGGTCTTTGTTGGTTTTATTTTCCCTTTCTTTATCACTTTTCTTTTAATCTACCTGTGTCTTTATATTTAAAGTGGATTTCTTGTAGACAACATATTACTAGGTCTTGTTTTTTGGTCCACTCTGGCATTCTCTGTCTTTTAATTGGTATGTTTAGACCATTCACATTTAAAGTGATTATTAATATAGCTAGATGAACATTTACCATGTGTAACTATTTTCTTATCATTGCACTTGTTTTTTGATCCTATTTTTATCTTCCTCTTTCCTTCCTTTTTGTTTTTGTTTTTTGATGTGTTTATAGCTGTACAGTTTCCCCATAGCACCACTTTTGCCACATTCCATAAGTTTTGGTAAGTTGTATTTTCATTTTCACTACCCTCTAAGTATTTTCTACTTTTCCTTGTGACTTCTTCCTTGATCCATTGGTTGTTTAAAAATGTGTTGTTTAGTTTCTCCACAATTTTGTCAATTTCCAGCTTTCCTTTTGTTATTGATTTGTAACTTCATCTGGTTATGGTCAGAGATCATACTTTGTATGATATCTGTTTTTAAAAGTCTACTGAGACTTAATTTGTGGACTATCCTGGACAATGTCCCACATGCACTTGAGAAGAATGTGTATGTTGCTGTTGTTGGGTAGGGTGTTCTGTGTTTGTCTGCTAGAGCTAGTTGGATTATTTTGTTGTTTAAGTCCTCTGTTTCCCTACCTCTCTCTCATTGTTCTATCCATTATTGTGAGTGGGGTATTGAAATCTCCAACTATTATTGTAGAAGTTTTTCTCCCTTCAATTCTGCCAGTTTTTGCTTCATATATTTTGATGGTCTATCATTAGGTACGTGAATGTTTATAGTTGTTACATCATCTTGCTGTATTAAACATTTTATAATATATAACGCTTTTCTTTGTCTCTTGTAAACTTACTTGATTTAAAGTTGGAACTTCCCAGGTGGTCCAGTGGGTAAGACTCCACACTCCCAATGCAGTGGGCCTGGGTTCAATCCCTGGTCGGGGAACTAGATCCCACATGCGTGCTGCAACTAAAAGTTCACATGGGGCTTCCCTGGTGGCACAGTGGTTGAGAGTCCGCCTGCCAATGCGGGGAGCGTGGGTTCGTGCCCCGGTCTGGGAGGATCCCACGTGCCGTGGAGCGGCTGGGCCCGTGAGCCATGGCCGCTGAGGCTGTGCGTCCAGAGCCTGTGCTCCACAACGGGAGAGGCCACAACAGTGAGAGGCCCGCGTAACGCAAAAAAAAAAAAAAAGTTCACATGTCACAACTAAGAAGCCCACATGCCACAACTAAGAAGCCCACATGCTGCAACTAAAAAGCCCACATGCCACAACTAAGAGTCCGCATGTTGTAACTAAAGATCCCACATGCCGCAACAAAGATCCTGCATGCCACAACTAAGACCCGGTTCAGCATAAATAAATAAATAAAGTCTATTTTGTCTGATATTAGTATAGCATCTCTGCTCTCTTTTGGTTACTATTTTCATGGAATATCTTTTCCATCCTTTTACTTTCAATCAGTTTGTGTCTCTGGAGCTGAAGTGTGTCTCTTGTAGACAGTCTATGATTGGATCATGTGTTTTTATCCATTCTGCCAATCTCTGTCATGTGATTGGAGGGTTTAACTCATTTACATTTAAAGTAATTACTGATAAGGAGGGACTTCTGTCATTTTGCTGTTTGTTTTCTATATGCTTTATGTCTTTTTTTGGTCTCTCATTTCTGCATTGCTGTCTTCTTTTGTGTTTAGTTGATTTTTTGTAATGAAGTGTTTACCTTTCCTTTTTCATTTCCTTTTAGCTGTTGTCTTTGTGGTTACCATGAGGATTACATTTAAAATCCTAAAGTTATAACACTCTAATTTGAATTTATGCCAGCTTAATTTCAATAACATACAAAAACTCTGCTTCTTTACAGTTCTGTCCCCAGTCATTTCTGCTGTTGATGCCACAAAACTGGACTTTTATACATTGTGTGCCCCAAAACATGAGCTAATAATTCTTTTAAATGCATTTGTTTCTTAAGTTATGTAGAAAGCAAGATTTGGAGTTGCAAACCAAAGTTATAGTAATAATAGCTTTTACACAAATAATTTTTTTCCTTTAAATGTATTAGTCTCTTAAATCATGTAGAAAACAAAAAGTACAGTTACAAAACATTGTTATAATAATACTAGCTTTTATAATTGCCCATGTATTTACCTTTATTGAGGTCCTTATTTCTTCATATGGCTTCCAGCTACTATCTAGTGTCCTTTCATTTCACCTTGCAGGAGTCTGTTGAGCATTTCTTGCAGGGCAGGTCTAGTGGCCACAATGTCCCTTAGCTTTTGTTTATCTGGGAATGTCTTAATTTATCCCTCACTTTTGAAGGACAGTTGCCACTTAGGATTCATAGTTGACAGCTTTTCTGTTGTTGTCATTTTAGCATTTTGAGTATATCTATCAGCCCACTGGCTTCTGGCCTCCAAGTTTCTGATGAGAACTATGCTGATAATCTTATTTTATTGAGGATCAATAATATTAATACTCTTATTGTATGTGATGATTCACTTCTCTCGCTGCTTTCAATATTCTCTCTTTGTCTATGCCTTTTGAAAGTTTGGTTATAATGTGTCTCAGTGAGGATCTCTTTGAGTTTATCTTACTTGGAGTTCATTAAGCTTCTTAGACGTTTATACTCATGTCTTTCATCAAATTTGGGAAGTTTTTCAGCTGTTATTTCTTCAACTATTCTCTCTGCCCT
Source organism: Aethalodelphis obliquidens (assembly GCF_003676395.1). Classification (NCBI taxonomy): domain Eukaryota; kingdom Metazoa; phylum Chordata; class Mammalia; order Artiodactyla; family Delphinidae; genus Aethalodelphis; species Aethalodelphis obliquidens. The sequence continues at coordinate 18,331,870 of NW_020837980.1, read as the reverse complement.
CTTTTCTCTCTCTTCTCCTTCTGGGACTCTTCCTATGTGTATGCAGGTCTTCTTGATGGTGTCTCACAGGTCCCTTAGGCTCTGTTTACTTTTCATTGATCTTTTTTCTTTCTTTTCCTCAGATTTGATAATTTCCATTTTCCTTTCTTCAAATTCACTAACTCTTTCTTCTGCCTGCTCAAATCTGCCTTTGAATTCCTCTAGTGAATTTTTTCGTTTCAGTTATTGAACTTTTCAGTTCTAGAATTTGTTTTTGGTTTCTTTTTAGGTTTTCTCTCTTTATTAATATTTTCCCCAAATTAATGTCAGACACCAAACCATAGATGCAAGGAGTTCAGAAAACACCAAGCAGATAAATGCCAAAAATCATACACCTAGGCGTATCATATTCAAATTACAGAAGTTCAAAAATAAAGAAAAAATCCTGAAAGAAGCTAGAGGAAAAAAATACCTCACCTATAGAAGAACAAAGATAAGAATTTCATCCAACTTTTCTTCAGAAACCATGCAAGCAAGAAGAAAGTGGAGAGAAATATTTAAAGCATTAAGAGAAAAAAAATCCCACCAACCTAGAATTCTGTACCCTATGAGATTATCCTTCAAAAATGAAGGAGAAACAAAGACTTTCTCAGACAACGTGGAGGAAATTTGTTGCCAGTAGATCTGGGGTTGCTGAGGAAGGGAAAATCATCATATATGCCCCTAAGTAACTTGAGTTTTGAACAATGTGAATATGTATCAAAAACAAATAAAAATAAGTAACATGTAAATATAACTTATTGAATGAATATCCTCAATTAGCTAGGCACTGTGGAGTTCATAAACAGTTAATCCCAGTGCCTACACTTAAGGGGATTATAACCTAGTGGGAGTGAAAAGATAAGTATGAAAATTACTATAATGTAATTGATGCAGTGATAATTGCTATATCAAAGGGAGGTGAAAAACTATAGAAGCCAATGTCTCACAAATGGTTTATTGTTAGTTATATGACCCATTTCCTAATGGTTTGGGACATTTAACTTTTGTTGATTAGCAGATTCAGGATCCTAGGCTGAGCTTGGCTCTGCTCCAGACACCCCTTCCCTTCCCGTACACATACCATCCTACCTCACCCTTACCCTTTCTGGTCTGGTAATTTGTGCAACCATCACCATAATTCAGTTTTAGAACACTTATAACCCCCGAAGTTTTCCTAATGCTCATTTGTTTTCTGTTCCTACTGTTTTGCCGTTCCTTGTATATTTTTTTCAAGAGGAAAAAGTCATGAATTTGTACTGTTATTTTCAACTCAGGTTGCCCTGTAGGCAGCATCTTCTTTTGCCACACCTTGTGAATCAGAGACAGGTTTGGTTGGTGTTGAACCTAAACCTAGGATTGCCGCCATGTTATATGGTGCATGACTCTCCCATTTTCCTTCGGAAGAGCTACCTAAGTGGGTGATAAAAATACTCATTCATCTCTGCTTTCAGCTCTCTGTCAATTCAACTTGGAGTGGCTTGGCTCATTTTCCCCTTCATCACCTGAGTTTGGAAAAATAACATGAGGATCTCTTCTGCAAGTTAGAAGCCAAAATAGGGTTTCTCTGGTGGCACAGTGGTTAAGAATCCACCTGCCAATGCAGGGAACACAGGTTCGAGCCCTGGTCCAGGAAGATCCCACATGCCGCGGAGCAACTAAGCCATTGCACCACAACTACTGAGCCTGTGCTCTAGAGCCCACGAGCCACAACTTCTGAGCCTACACACCACAACTACTGAAGCCCACAAGCTCCAGGGCCTGCGTGCTGCAACTACTGAGCCTGTGTGCTGCAACTACTGAAGCCTGCGCACCTAGAACCCGTGCTCCGCAACAAGAGAAGCCACTGCAATGAGAAGCCCATGCACCACAACGAAGACTAGCCCCCGCTCGCCACAACTAGAGAAAGCCCGCGTGCAGCAATGAAGACCAAATCCAGCCAAAAATAAATAAATAAACTTTTAAAAATAAATAATTAATTTTAAAAAAAGTCAAAATAAATGCGGTGATGCCACATAAGGTTTTCTAATTTAACTTTTATCAGATGCCAAAATGCACAAAGTACTGTACAAAGCACAGCATTAAACCAAGTTACTAGCTACAGGGGCTGCAGTGGGATTACAGAGGCCAGGAAAATGTATGGCACAGAAGCGTGTCTGACCTTATCCCAACGGTTGAGAGGTAAATGTGGAGAACAGCTACAGCTCACTTCTACGCTGTTGAAATGTGGATTTCCGATGAGAGTCCCTTCTTTTCACCTCTTGCCTTTCAAATTAGGAAACGGCAAATGGAGAACTCAGGTGATTTGCCTTAAACCTCTAACTAGGTGGAGCAGAACACAACCAGGATTGACCTGGGCAGCACCCTGCTGCCTGCGGTGCAAGCCCGATGCAGCAGAGACTGTGAAGGAATAGGGAAGGCAAAGGGAGTCCTGCAGAGACCCAAGGTGGTGGCAGAAACCTCGAGTCCTCTATACTTCCGTGACATGGCTGTGCTACGTGTGGGCTGTAACACACTGGGTGTTTAAGCTCTCTGCACTGCTGTACCTTCCTTCTTGTATAATGGGGGTAGCAGTAATGATACCACCCTCGCAGGGTTATTGTGAGGATTAAAAGAATTAATTCATGTACTAATAGACACTCAGTAAATATTAATGATGATGGTAATCATCATGATGATGATGATTTCTGTTTCTGGGTCCTGAGCAGTTTCTAAGTGCACCCTGGCATGTGCACTTTGGACCACTCAACTCTGAAGATCAATGCTCATAATCAGAACCAAATTCCCTTCTCCGACCTCTTTTCACCTGCCCACATCATTCTTCCACTTTCCTATGCTGCCTCCGTCATTCAAAATAAATGGGAGTGGCTATTCGGGGTCTTTTGTGTTTCCATACAAATTGTGAAATTTTTTGTTGTAGTTCTGTGAAAAATGCCATTGGTAGTTTGATAGGGATTGCATTGAATCTGTAGCTGGCTTTGGGTAGTATAGTCATCTTCACAATGTTGATTCTTCCAAACCAAGAACATTGCAGTGAGGTGGATGGACCTGGAGACTGTCATACAGAGTGAAGTAAGTCAGAAAGAGAAAAGCAAATACCGTATGCCAACACATATATATGGTATCTAAACAAAACCAAAAATGGTTCTGAAGAACCTAGGGGCAGGACAGGAATAAAGACGCAAACATAGAGAATGGACTTGAGGACACGGGGAGGGGGAAGGGTAAGCTGGGACGATGTGAGAGAGTAGCATTGACATATACACACTACCAAAATGTAAAATAGCTAGTGGGAAGCAGCTGCATAGCACAGGGAGATCAGATCAGCTTGGTGCTTTGTGACCACCTAGAGGGGTGGGATAGCGAGGGTGGGAGGGAGGGAGACACAAGAGGGAAGAGATATGGGGATAAATGTATATGTATAGCTGATTCACTTTATTATACAGCAGAAACTAACACACCATTGTAAAGCAATTATACTCCAATTAAGATGTTAAAAAATTTTTTTTAAATAAATAAATGGGAGTAGATGCAGATCAAACTCTGAAAAACTAATCAATCAACAAATATTTAGGTCAGCAGCATGTCAGATGATGAGAGAGCTAATAGTTTTTACCTCTAAGGAGCTTTCAGTCTTAAATTGTATACTTAAGTATACAATTAAAGGATGATTCAAGAAAATGTAAATGGAGTGCTGGTTATATGGCATATAATTAAAGAATGGATCAATAAATAATATAATGCTTACAATGTAATAGTGAAATAACAACAGCTAATATTTCTGAGCCCATGCTATTATCAGATGCTTTTCTAAGTGCTTTATATACATGATTTAATTTAATCTAATTTACACAAAAATTCTCAAAGGTAGCTACTATCAGTATCTTTCTTTTCAGAAGAGGAAGTTAAAGCTCAAACAAATACCTTGCTCAAGGTTGCACAGGGAAGGGGGCACAAAAACAACACAGAGTAGATGAGTCCAGAGGAGGCAGACAATGTCAGCCCAAGTAGAGGTTTTCACTAATTCTGGTCTTTTCCCAGAGTTCTTTGCTAGGTGAAGCAATACTTGTCAACCCTCAAAAAGACAAACCAACAACTAACCCACCCACCCATCTACCCTTCATTGTCTTTCCATTGCTCTTTGGAGAAAGAATAAATACAAAGCCACTTAGCATGGCCTGCAAGGCTCTACATGCCCCCACTGACCTCTCCAGCAACTCTTTCACTTGTTCTTATTCCCCAAGGGCCTTGTTTCAGTCCCAAAGCTCTTGCCTGCCACAGGGCCTTTGCACATGCTGTTTTCTCTACCTGCTCTCCTCTTCTGCTCTCTTCACCTATGCAACTTCTACTCATCCTTCAGATCCCAGCTCAGTCATACCCTTCCTCAGGAAAGTCTTGCTTGACAACACTGACTAGGTTAAATCCTCCTAGTATCATCTCTTGGTAACTTGGTAACTAACACTTGTCATGTATTATATTTGCCTGGTTATTTGAGTGGTATCTATTTCTCTCACTACTTTATAAGCACAATGAGAGGTAAGACTGAATATGTTTTTACCCATCATTGTACTTTCAGCACCAAGTAACATGCCTAGCACATAATGGGCACTCAATGAATATTTGTGGAATGAGTTGAAGGATAAGTTAAGGAAGACTCCACATTGCAGCTAGAACATGGAGGGGCCTAATGATAGAAAAGAGTTGCAGAGGTGAGAGGAAGCATTCAAGGCAGAGGACAAGTAGCTCCCAAGAATACATACAGTGAGAAAACTCTGTGTCAAAATATAGCTAATATTTACTGAGTGATTATTGTATGCCAAATCTTTTGCATGTATTATCTAATCAAATCCCTTTTTTGATAATCCTTGTGACAGAGACAGCTAATTGTACTCCAATATTTGTTCCATCCATTCTTTCTTGGTAATAAATCCTCTAATTTTTAGCTGGACAAATAAAAACTATGTTTCCTTTTTTTTTTTTTTTGGCCACGCCATGTGGCATGCGGGATCTTAGTTCCCCGACCAGGAATCGAACCCGGGCCCTTGGCAGTAAGAGCCCTGAGTCCTAACCGCTGGTCTGCCAGGGAATTCCCTAAAGTACCCTTTAGAGTTCTCTTTACATCTTATAGTTACGCTCCTATCTTAGCCTCATAATTCTTTGTTTTGTTTTGTTTTGTTTTGTTGCGGTACGCGGGTCTCTCACTGTTGTGGCCTCTCCCGTTGCAGAGCACAGGCTCCGGACGCGCAGGCTCAGCGGCCATGGCTCACGGGCCCAGCCGCTCCGCGGCACGTGGGATCTTCCCGGACCGGGGCACGAACCCGTGTCCCCTGCATCGGCAGGCGAACTCGCAACCACTGCGCCACCAGAGAAGCCCAGCCTCATAATTCTTTATGTTAAACTTTCCCTGTTAAATTACTGTGTAGTTTTTGCCTCCTGATTGGACCCAGACTGATACAGGTACATCCCCTCTTTGACCGGAAGCTAAAATGCAGAGCCTTCTGTTTTACTAAAGACGTTCTTTGTCTCCTGATAACTTGTTTGATCTCGCAGACTGGGATTCCTTTCATCCATGAATTGCACATATTCAGTTATGATTCTGAGGGTATCTACATGCCTGGCCCTCATTCTGCTCCGGTTATTGGACAGTTATCTCAGCTAGATTGCCTTCACCAACTTATCTTACCTTTCAAAGGTTATTTACATATTTATGTAATGATTTGAAGATAAACTCTCTGTGGCAGTGAAAGTGCTCTCTAGCTAGTTAAGTCAAGCCACACTTTTCCTTTCTGAAAAAGATCATCCCTGGGGACTTCCCTGGCGGTCCAGTGGTTGACTGTGCTTCCAATGTAGGGGTTGAGGGTTTGATCCCTGGTTGGGGAACTAAGATCCCACATGCCACGTGGCGCAGCCAAAAAAAATAGATGAAAAACATCATCCCTGAGTCCATGGTACAAGTAATATAAAGCAAGGTGTTGAATGCTGGAGAGTGGTTTCAATCAGAAGCAGCTATATAACCTATATCATAGGGTGGTTATGAGAAGTAGGTGAGATATGCTAGGTAAAATTCTCAGCCTAGATCTTGCACTTCATATTGTGAGTTCTCCTTCTCCTTTGTTCATTCATTCACTCATTCATTCATTCAACTTACCCTTAGTAAGCAGCTACCACGTACCAGATGCCGTTATCAGCATGGAGAAACGAGGATGAACAAGATTCAGTTCTCTCCCTGAAACAGTGACCAGTCCAGTCTCCCGTTTAATATGCACCAAAGTCTAAGGAATAATCCCCCTCTTCCCAAAGATATGGGTTTTCCAGTAAATGGAATAGAATGAATGATTTAGTCATAAAATGTACAGCCTGGAGATGAGGTCATATGTCTAGAGGGAATTTTCCGCTGTGTTAGTTTGATGTGAAATTTGACAAGCCCGGATTATTGTATTATATTATATTATATATAAAATATATATATATATTATATTATTGATTATTATATTCTTTTTCTGTAATTAACTTTAACTATATTTAATCACATGTGATATATATGTAATATAGGCACTCCAAAAGCAAGTACAGGGCCAGGATTCAAAGACCTCCTTTTGACTCAAAAGCCCATGCTTTTATCACCCACACCATTCTGCTTTCTTTTGTTGGTTTTCAGCTTGGTGGCGCTAAGGACTGGACAGTCATCCCCTTGCTCTTACCCGCCACTCAAACTCATCACACTGTGTTGTACTTGCATCTTGTACTTGCCTGTTTGCTTGATTTTGCCGTTAGACTAAGACTTCCTTGAGGGTAGACACAATCTATGGTTCACCACTGTATCCCCATCATTCTGGTTATCTATTGCTGCTTAACAAAACCACCCCAAAGATGAGTGGCTTAAAGTAACAAGTCACAGTTCAGTGGGTTGACTGGACTTGCTATGTGGCTCCCTCTTGGGGTCTTTTATACAGTTGTAGTCAGTGGGTGGCTGAGGATGGTGTCATCTGAAGGCTCAACCAAGCTGGATGTCCAAGACACTTGCTCTATCACCCACCTGGTGCATGGCCTTGGATGGCTGGAACAGCTGAGAATTGGCTGGGTGTCTCTCTATCTCCATGTGGCTACCTTGGCTTCCCCACAGCATGAGGTACTTCTTACACAGTGTCTGATTTATCTCACAGTGAGTGATCCAGAAGATTTTGGTGGAAGCTGCCAGGCTCCTTACGACCTAGGCCCAGAAGTTAGCATCACGTCTACCACATTCTGTTGTGAGTCACAGGGCCAGCTGAGATTAAATACGTGAGGGAACTACATCAGGGCATGAGTGTCAGGAGACATCATTTGTGGGGGGCCATCTTTGGGGAGAGGGCAGTCTGGGGAGGGAAAGCTCAGAGGAGGAGATACATACATGGGGAATCTCAGACGAAGGGTAGGAGTTAGCCAAGTGGTGAAAGGCTGGGGAAGAGAAAGGGTAGGAAGAGAAGTCTTCCAGGTGAAAGGGACCCCGTGCACAACGACTTGGAGATAAGAAGAGGGGACGAGGGGACGGTAAGTACAGTGTACTCACGTTCTACCACTTACTTGCCGGGTGACTTTGGATAATTATTTAACCTTTCTGCATCCCAGTTTCCTCATCTGTGAAATGGACATGGATCACAGCATTATCCAGTAGTGTTATAAAGATTAAGTTAGTTCATGCACAAAAAGTTGTTTAGAACAATATCTGGTACATAGAAAACACTCAATACATTGGTTATTGTTAGTACCATACAGGGGAACGTGGGAGGTGAAACACGGCTGGAACACAGGACTCCAAAAGGGGAAGGGGGAGATAGGAGTCTGGAATGATAAGCAGAGGCCGGAGCACGGCTTTGTAAGTTGTGCAGAGGTGTGTGAATTTTATCCAAGAGTAAATGAAGAGATTTTAAGGAGGGGGGACTTGATGAGATTTGGGATTTAGGGAGATCTCTATCCTAAAGATCTCCAGAGTGGGAAAGACTAGGGGGAGGAGAAAAACTAGAGACAGAGATCAGTAGGAAGCTGTGTGGTCCAGGAGAGGGACAAAGTGGCCTGGCCTAAGGTGATGATTACAGGGCTGGAGAGAGGTGGCCCTGCTAAAGGTCACAGTGCTGGTTAGTGACACAGCAGGAACCGGAGCTGCTGACTAGTTACACAGGAGTTTCCTGCCGGGAAACTAACATTTTCCCTTGTTTATTTAGGCACCAGTTTAATGTGTATAATTTGATGAGACAGATAAGTAGCTACAAGTAAATGGGAAGAGATGGTTTAGCTGGGAGGTGTGGGTCCCATTTCCATGGTCTACGCCTGCAATTGCTAATAATAAATAGCTTGCTGCAGGTGCCACTGCCCTGAAGGGAGACTGAGCAAGGTGAGTGAATCTCTTTGAAGGAGAAGCTTTTTCCCAGCTGTATTGGAAGGGTCACACCCCGTCTTTCATAACTGCCTCATCTGTTCTCCTTTGGGTCAGACTGGCAGTGTTTATTTGCTTTTTCTGGTTTATTTGGTGTGTAAAACACTAGGAAGGTCTGATTGGCTACTCTGCCGGGGTATCCTTGGCCTTTCAAGCTGTGATTCTCAAATATTCTTTGTAGACACACGTTGGTTGTGGAGCCCACAGTTCTTAGAAGGTCTGAGAACAGCTGGGAACAGGGGACCCCAGTGGCAGCAAAGGGGACCTTGGGCAACGAATGAGCCTCATGGTGTCTCATCCACTGAACTAGGGGACCCTGAAGGTCTAAGATTATGTTTTAAATAACTTCTGACAGGGACTTCCCTGGCGGTCCAGCGGTTAAGACTCCATGCTTCCACTGCAGGGGGGCACGTGTTCAATCTCTGGCTGGGAAACTAAGATCCCGCATGCTGCGTGGTGTGGCAAAATAATAAAATAAAATGGCTAGGTGTCTATTTAAAAGATAAATAAATAAAATAAATAACTAGCCTCTGACAGGAGCCACAAGAACACCCCATGCTTGCCCCTGATTCCACATGGGGCCTACACATCCTTCAAGGCACAGCTCAGGTCCCACGTCTGTGGGAACCTCTCTTCGCTCTCTTAGCCCCTGTGGGTCACTGCCCCACACCTGTGTCCCGCCCCCAACATTTAAAGAACCCCAGAGGAAGTGTAGGCGCCATATAACTCCGCCCTTACTCACATGCTGTGTATGTTCTTCCTCCAACAGGACGCTACTCCGAGCATCTCCCAGCTTTACTGGAAGCCCTCTGAGGGTTGATGGTTTTCCCTCCACTGTGGCCACAACACGTCTCAGAGTTTTCAGGCAGCCTCTGTTGAGGGACAGATCTAGAAGTTTGGAGGATGTGTTAGCTCTAACTTACAGATTGGGAAGCTGAGGAGGAAAGGGTTCAGTCACCTGCCCAAGATTGTGAAGGCTGGCCTTTGTTCAGGAGGCAAGTGGGAACGGTCCCCAGTTAACAGTTCCCTTACATTTGTTTCCAATCTTTCCGACAACCCTAAGAGGTCGGTCCTAGTAGCCACGTTTTACCGCTGAGGAAACAGAAACGCACAGGTGTTCAAAAAGGCCCACCGCACTCGTGTGCCGAACACACCCAGAACTAAAACCCAGCTGGTCTGGCTCCCAGCTGCTTCCTGTGTCATCACTTCCTGCCTCGTAGCACCTGTGTACCTACCTGTCCCCTCTACAGGTGAGACTATGACCTTTTCTGAGGGCAGGGCCTATGCTTTTGTTTTCATTTAAATCTCGGTGACCCCAGGGCCTAGCACAGATCGTGAGACCTAGTTGATGTCCAGTAAGAGATTGTTCAGTAAATGCTGAGCAAGGGCCTATGCGGAAGCTTACTCTGTCCGGCCCCTTCAGAGTAGGACCTCACGGGAGCCGCTACTCCCCTCCAGGTGGCGCCGTCAGAAACCTCTTCCCTCCTGGTTTCCTCTGAAGGCCCCATGGCGGGAGGCTGGGACTGAGGTGCACAGGAAGCTCCCCTGGGGACAGCAGGAGCCTTCAGACCTGCTGGGCTGGGCCTCCCTTCCGGGATTAGGGGTCTAGTTTCAATCCACAGAAATGCTCGGAGAGAGTGACCACTCACCTCAACGGTGGGGCTGAAAAGCCCTGTCTCTGGTCAGGGCGACTTGGGGTGGGTCCTGGTTCTCCTCCTGGCTGGGTTTGTGGTCACTGAACCTTAGGAAGCCTCCATTTTGTCCCTGTAAAGTGGGGAGACACGTAACACCTGCCTCCTGGGGTCGTGGTGAGGATTAAATGAGAAAACGTGTGCGTGGGCCTCCTCCCGGCATGCGGTGGACGGCAGCCACGGTTGTGGGCTGCTTAAAGGCCTGAGACAGGAACGTGAATGAGGACCAGTAACAACGTTGGTGGACTTCCCTGGTGGCCTAGTGGTTAGGATTCGGATCTTTCACTGCCACGGCCCACCCCGCAAGCTGCGTGGAGTGACAAAAAAAAAAATTTAATTAATATCAAATAAATAAAGGAAACAAAGGAACTCAAAAAGCTGAAAGAAAAAAGGTGAATTAAAATATACAGGGCAATCAAAAAGAAAAGTTTAAAAAAACAAAACAACATGGGTCCCTGGGATACTTTGCCCATCACTTTTTTTTTTTTTTTTTTTTGGCTGCACGGCACGGCTGGTGGGATATTAGTTCCCCCACCGGGGATTGAACCTGCGCCCTCAGCAGTGAAAGTGCGGAGCCCTAATCACTGGACCGCCAGGGAAGCCCCTGCCCATGACTCTCCACAGACGGTGTCTCAGTCCCCTGTGTTCCCTCTCAGAGGGCCTCCCCAGGAAACACCGTCAACAGCGGGAATGTATTTTCCAGGCCTTTCCGTCTTCCCTCTTCAGCTCCTTGGTGCAGCTACCTGAGGGCAGGATCCCTAAGGAAGCGCTCTCAGGGGGGATGGCGGACAGCTGCACGGGGCAAAGGAAGGCTCCAGGCAAGGTGGGGCCCTGCCAGTCTGCCTGGGAGTGAGGGGTGAGGAGACTGGACCGACCCGGACTTTCAAACTTCTGTTCCAGCAGACAGCAGGGCCTGGGTTCAGGGCCATGGAGAGGTACCAGTGCCCAGATTCTGCTGCCTCTTCACAGGTGCAGGCAGAGTGGGCTCCAAAGGCGGATGTTATCTAGCAACTATGAGAGGAGAGGACTTCCCTGGCAGTCCAGTGGTTAAGACTCTGCCCTTCCAATGCAGGGGGCATGGGTTCCATCCCTGGTTGGGGAACTAAGATTCCACGTTGCCATGCCGTGAGGCCAAAAAAAAATTTAAAAAAAAGGAGAGGAGAATTGAATTATAATTTACACACAAGGTATGAAAAATAATCATCTAATGATCAGATTCATATACTGATGTTTCATCAGACGCAGAGAACAGACTTGGGGACACAGAGGGGGAAGGGGAAGCTGGGACGAAGTGAGAGAGCAGCATTGGCATGTATACACAGCTAAATGTAAAATGGATGGCTAGTGGGAAGCAGCAGCATAGCACAGAGAGATCAGCTCGATGCTTTGTGATGACATGGGGGGTGGGATAGGGAGGGTGGGAGGGAGGCTCAAGAGGGAGGAGATATGGGGACATATGTACACATATAGCTGATTCACTTTGTTGTAGAGCAGAAGCTAACACAGCATTGTAAAGCAATTATACTCCAATAAAGACATAAAAAAATAAAAAGAAATTTAAAAATGAAAAAAAAAATACTGGTGTTTCATGGCACCCTGGCATTTCGAAGTAAGACTCTTGAGAACAAACGTATGGACACCAGGGGGGGAAAGCAGTGGGGGGATGGGGGTGGTGGGGTGATGAATTGGGCGATTGTATAAAAAATAAGTAAAATAAAATTCAAAAATTAAAACCCCCAAAAAATCAAAATAAGACTCTTACTAATGGTCACGGTCCACCTTTAGGCAGATGACAAGGTTCTTTCTGGCAGGAGATTTGGGGGGTCGATGGGCCTTCCTGACACAGCTTATGTCAAAGTCTGGCTTTCACTTAGCCAGAAATGGGAGTAGGCTTGAATTGGACTTATAAAGGGCCTGGGCTCACCAACCCCTGCTGTAAAGTGTCTGCCACCCAGCCTAGATGTTTGCAATGCAAATAGTTTTTCTCACTCCGTGGGGAAAGGGGAAAGGGGGAGAGGCCGTGGGTGCTTTGACTGTGTTGTTGCCGTTGCAGAGTTGAAGGCTGTATGGTTAGTGCATAGCGTGCATGGGTGTTGGATCAGTGTGTGTCGGGTGAGTGCTTTACAGGAATGAGGTGGCCCCCGGAGGGGCAGCAGGCACTGTGTCTTTTTTATTAGTCGGGTCTTCACTTATTCGTCAGCTCATAAGTCACTTTTCCTGTGAAACCTTTCCTGCTTTCTTTATCCTTCCAGGAGAAATTGCTCTCTTTCTTTCGAATTTCCAATTATTTACTTCTTTGCGTTTAACTCACTGTCTTGTAATCAAGTGCTTAGATGTCTGTCTCTCATTAGACTGTGAGAGCCTTAAGTATGGAACCTACTTTACTTCTGTCCTTAACTCCAGAGCCTGGTTCCAGGTAGGACGATAAATGTTGATTATTTAATGAATGAATGAATGAACCGGTTGGCTAAGCAGGGTGTCTGTTGACTTAAATTACAATATAAATATGTACACGGGTGTCTGTGTGTGTGTTTGTGTGCATGAACTTAAAAAATTGCTTTTCTCGATGACTCCCTTCACTCAGGGCAAATCTAGCCAAGAAAACACACTAAACAGTAGATTTATAAGGAGTAATAGCACCAAATGGATGAGGTGAAAGAAGAGATTGGTCAGCTCATGGGCCTTTCCGACTCAGTCAAGTGTCTTACTTTGTTTGAGTCCAGACTGATACTCCATGAGCAGAGGAGAGAGTGCAAGTGAGGAGAGGGTCCTTCTGTTCCCGAAGGTCACAGCATGCCTCCATGACAGATGGTGACAGAGAGAGGGGACTTCATTTTTCTATGTGTTTACGTATTAGTTCTGCTTCCACGTTCATTCTTTTTACAAAGTATCTTAACACCTGGGGGCTTATAACTGAAATCTGTAAAGCAGTCGTTCTGAACCACAAGTGACTTGAAGGTCCTTGAAAATCTCAGAAAGATATGAAACTTCTTCCTTGAGAGGTGTAAAGAGACAGTCATGAACTTTCTATAGTTTCAAGAGTTTGGCAAGGGGGCACAGTGGTTAAGAATCTGCCTGCCAACGCAGGGGACACGGGTTCGATCCCTAGTCTGGGAAGATTCCACATGCCATGGAGCAACGAAGCCCGTGTGCCACAACTACTGAGCCTGTGCTCTAGAGCCCTCGAGCCACAACGACTGAAGCCCGCGCGCCTGGAGCCCGTGCTCTGCAACAAGAGAAGCCACTGCCATGAGAAGCCCGCACACAGCAACGAAGAGGAGCCCCCTGCTCGCTGCAACTAGAGAAAGCCTGAGGCAGCAGTGAAGACCCCACGCAGCCAAAAATAAAATTAAGTAAAAGAAAAAGAGTTCAGCAGCCTCCTTTGTGTTACCAGAGTAATATAATCCCCTCACACCGCAGGTGCTTAGTAAGTACCATTGTGTTGAATCTACTGAGTAATGATACACGCCAAGGAAACAGCCTTGCAAAAGAGGCTACAAGTGACTGAGCACCTGGTAACATGATGCAAGTTCTTAAAGGAAGGTACCTCCTATCAAACTAAATCAAACCATGCACCGCCTTCCTTAACTGTAAATACTTTTGTATTTACAGCGGACAGACAGCTTTGGTGGAAGTTCTGTTTTTCCGCTGAAGTGTCCCAGGGTTAACCCATTAAACCTTATCTGTCCTATATTCCTTGTCGTAAATGTGTTTATCAGCTTCTTCCTGGGAGGGGCAAAGGATTGAGATAATGGATGTAAAGGACTGAGATAATGCTGTGTCTGGCATAAGGAGGTTCCCAACAGATGTAAGCTGAAAACAGAAAACAAAACAGAAGAGCAGATTAGACGGGGCAGGTGCTCTGGCTCACGGAAGAGCTATGGGGAGGGAATGTGGAATCAGTGGGGGGTAGGGGGGCGGGGACAGGAGACCCAGGACAGGGAGCCTCCCCTTCCTAGCTTGTTTGGGAAGCCCTTAAGATTCCAGGTGAGCTGCAACCAGGAAACGAGGTAAAGTCCCTGACTAATGCCCAGGGATGTATCTCAGAATGTGTAGAAATACAGCAGTAGCACCAAATCCAAGTCACGGCAAACAAGTGGTGAATGGAGGTGTTTGCTCAGAGATGTCAGCCTGGCCCCAGCGAAGTCAGTTTGTCAGCTCTTTTCACTTGGGAAAGAGAAACGAAGGGAGAAGCCGCAGTTCCTGCCAAACCTAAACTGTGGAAAAGCAGGCTGTTGAAGGCCGCAGGGCAACACCAGCTGCAAATGAGCTCAGAAGGGCGAGACCAGCAGGGAGACTGCCAGAGCTCCAGGGAAAACACAGCAGAGACACAGCCCTGAGGTCCCTGCAGAGTCAGCCGCAGGGGGACCAGGAGGCCAAGGGCAGAGGGAGGCCCCAAAGATGGCCTGACTCTGGAGTGAGGAGGGCCCAGCTGCGTGGACGTGGCATCACATTCTGAAGGTTGAACCATGAGCAGGTCGCTTGCCTCTCTGAGCCTCGATTTCCTCATCTGTAAATTGAGGGTGATAACACCCGCGTTGGAGAGTTTCTGGAAAGATGGAACATGAGACAGAAAACACAAGTGCTGCGGCAACTGAAAATTCTGGATAGCAGGTGTCCTGATCATGAAAAAGAAAGTAAACTGGTTGTCTGAGTCTGCTCGGGCAGCCTTAACAAAATACCATGCCCAGGGAGACTTAAACAACAGAGATTTATTTTCTCATTCTTCTGGAGTCTGCAAGTCCAAGATCAAGGTGCCGGCAAGGTCATTTCATCCCGAGGCTGCTTCTCTTGGCCCGCAGGTGACTACCATCTCGTTGTGTGCTCACGTGTTTTTCTTTGCTCGCACCGTGTGGCATGTGGGATCTTAGTATCTTAGTTCCCTGACCAGGGATGGAACCCCGCATACCCCCTGTAGTGGAAGTGCGGAGTCCTAGCCCCTGGACCGCCAGGGAAGTTCCTCTGGTGTCTCTTTTTATAAGGGCACTATTCCCACCATGAAGGCCCCACTCTCATGACCCTAACCCTAATTACTCCTCAAAGGCTCCACCTCCAAATACCATCACTGAGTGTTAGGGCTTCAACATAGGGATCTGGGTGGGACACAAACATCAAGTCCATTACACTGGTTAAAAAGAAACCATTCCGGGCTTCCCGGGTGGCGCAGTGGTTGAGAGTCCACCTGCCAATGCAGGGAACGCGGGTTCGTGCCCCGGTCCGGGAGAATCCTACATGCCACCGAGCGGCTGGGCCCGTGAGACATGGCCACTGAGCCTGCGCGTCCAGAGCCTGTGCTCCGCAATGGGAGAGGCCACAACAGTGAGAGGCCCGCGTACCGCAAAAAAAAAAAAAAAGAAAAAAAAGAAACCATTCCTTCTTATGGATATTCTGTGATGTTATTTATATTCCGTGATGTTATGTATTTTAGTGACAAGATCCTGGGTAGTCTTGTTGGTATGTCACTACCTTACTCTTTTTGTTTTTTAATTTTTGGCTGTGCTGCTCGGCATGCCCGGGATCTTAGTTCCCTGACCAGGAATCGACCCCGTGCCACCTGCAGTGGAAGCATGGAGTCTTAATCTTAGTTCCCGGACCAGGGATCGAACCCGCGCCCTAGGCAGTGAAAGCACGAAGTCCTAACCACTGGACCACCAGGGAATTCCCTGTGGCACTTCTCAAGGAAAATGCACACGTATTTCTGACAGTGGAGAGGGGTTCTCAACTTGAAATCCACCTTTGGATCCCTGGTGTGTGTCTGTGTGTCTATGGTCCATGGACCATGAACCCCTGCGCTACTGAAAATAGGGAATGTTGGTGGTCCTTGAGAATATCAAGGAATTTCTTCCATTTTTTTGGTGGATGGGAGTAAAGATGCAAGATTTAAAAAAATGCAAGATGCAAAAGGGTTTGCTATGTAAGTTGTTATCCTTAAATAAGTCATGAGAGGGGAATTAGGGTGATACAACCACTGGACGCCTGGAACAGGAGTCTGGTGACCTAGGTTCTAGTTCTGACTCCCCAGTTCACTAGATTTGGGACTTAAGATATGTCTCTCATTCTCTGAACTTCAGTCCTATTATTGGTCAAGCTTATTCCCACCTAGAGCTGCTAATTACTGATGCTATATCATGGGCCAAACACATTATGCTAAGTGTTCCCCTCACCCCCAAATATTATTAACTAACAGTTCAACATTGCAAAACCTGCGTATATATATGTATATCACATACACACAGTATGTTTATTATTCTGTTGGAGGAGAGCCAAATTTCTTTACAATGGGAAAATAATATTTCCTTAGGTCTCAATTCAGAAGTTCTTTCTCAAGGGATCCAAGACAAGCCTTGGTTCTGGGAAACTGAGTAGTCATACCCAGAAATGCCTTTACCAAGTTGAAGGCAGCTTGGTCTTCCACTTTCCGTTAAAATCGTCTTCTTTCCTCAGTACTCACCTTTGTAGGTACATATTTACACGGTTCCCTCCCAGGGTCACACCCATCATTTTCTTGAAGAGACGTTTCAAGCAGTCATGGTTTGGCACAACACCAGAGAAATAAGGAAGTGACTGGCACGTAGGTGGCAGCCCAACAGCACCCTTAGTTTGCTCTGCACCTGCCGTGGGCCAGGGTGGTTTAGAGGTGCCATGGCAGTGTGTCTCTGCTGGTGGGGGCCCCGGGGTGTTGCCCAAGTGCCAGCCCAGAATCTTTCCACAGGAGTTTCACTCCAGTTTGGGTTTGTGTTGTCCTGGGAATTAGCCATTGCCCATCTCTGGGATGAGGTCAGAACCAGACGGGGATGTGGCCTGGGGGCTGGAAAGCAGACTGGGGACCCCTCTCATTCCAGCCCTGTGGGACATTAGCCCTTTGGGCCATATTCCTTGCAGTCCCCCTCCAACACACTGAATACACTTAGCAACCAAAGGACAGGCAACACAAGGTGATAATCTGCTAATTTTCCAACCCATAAGGACATTTTGATGTAAAGGTGATTTATTGATCTGGGTGAAGCCCTCTTACTCATTGATTCCATTTCATCTGAAACACTATACATACCTGGCACATAGTAGGTGTTTTGTACAAGTTTATACAGAGGATACCTGGATAGTTCTGCTTAGTCCTTTTGCACTGAAAAAAGAGCTGGCACAAAATAGGCCTTTGATCAATAGCTGGTTCTTATCTCTTTCTCCCCTCAGGTACTTCATTCTTCTCCTGATAACTCAGGAAATCATGATGGAGGCTGCAGTAAAGAACATATGTATATTTAAAAACTTCAGGCCAGTCTGTATTGGAAAGCCAAATACTTCCTCTGCACTCAAGGGAGAATTAACTTCATTTACTGACCTTCTTATCTTGCTAGGGATATTTTTCCCGTGTTCCATTGTCTCGTCAAGTAAATTTTGGACAAGTCACCTTTCTTCTATGGGTCTTAGCCAAGCCTTTAGGGACAAAGGTAAATCTGGGCATTTGGGGAGTTAGTTTATTTGAAAACAGTTTTAGAAGTGAAGGCCTTCTGTGTCTGTCCAGGTAGAAACTCTGGAGTGCCTCAATCGATGTCAGTAGAAATGATTTCATTCTTCTCATCTTATTTAATTTGCTGGGAGATAAATGTTATGGATTGAAGGCAGAGGAAGAAATGTGTGGTTCCATGAGGATCTAAATGAATCAACACTGTGAACAACTGTGAAAAAAACCCCTAAGACGGTAAACATTTGGAAGATGGTACCAAAGAGGATAAAAACAAGATGGGAAAAGTTATCATTTATGCTCCTCTGATATTTTCCCCCTTTGGCTAAATGATGAATGACTTATTCTAAACCACTCTAGGGACTGACAAAGTTTATGTTAATTTCTAAATCTTGGGACTTCCCTCGTGGTCCAGTGGGTAAAACTCCACGCTCCCAATGCAGGGAGCCCAGGTTTGATCCCTGGTTGGGGAACTAGATCCTACACGCCACAACCTAAGAGTTCGCATACCTCAGCTAAGAAGTCCGCATGCCACAACTACAGATCCCCCACCTCAATACATAAGGCAAATGCTAACAGCCATAAAAGGGGAAATTGACAGTAACACAATAATAGTAGGGGACTTTAACACCCCACTTTCACCCACGGACAGATCATCCAAATTGAAAATAAATAAAACAAAACACAAGCTTTAAATGACACACTAAACAAGATGGACTTAATTGACATTTATAGGACATTCCATAGAAAAACAACAGAATACACTTTCTTCTCAAGTGCTCAGGAACATTCACCAGGATAGACCATATCTGGGTCACAAATCAAGCCTTGGAAAATGTAAGAAAATTGAAATCACAACAAGTATCTTTTCTGACCACAACGCTATGAGACTAGATATCAATTACAGGAAAAAAACTGTAAAAAATACAAACACATGGAGGCTGAACAATACGCTACTAAAAAACCAAGAGATCACTGAAGAAATCAAAGAGGAAATCAAAAAATACCTAGAAACAAATGACAATGAAAACATGACGACCCAAAACCTATGGGATGCAGCAAAAGCAGTTCTAAGAGGGAAGTTTATAGCAATACAATCTCACCGCAAGAAATAAAAAAAATCTCAAATAAACAACCTAACCTTACACCTAAAGCAATTAGAGAAAGAAGAACAAGAAAAACTCCAAAGTTAGCAGAAGGAAAGAAATCATAAAGATCAGATCAGAAATAAATGAAGGAAACAATACCAAAGATCAATAAAACTAAAAGCTGGTTCTTTGAGAAGATAAACAAAATTGATAAACCATTAGCCAGACTCATCAAGAAAAAAAGGAAGAAGATTCAAATCAACAGAATTAGAAGTGAAAAAGGAGAACAACTGACACTGCAGAAATACCAAGGACTATGAGAGATTACTACAAGCAACTCTATGCCAATAAAATGGACAACCTCAAAGAAATGGACGAATTCTTAGAAAAGCACCACCTTCCAAACTGAACCAGGAAGAAATAGAAAATATAAACAGACCAATCATAACCACTGAAATTGAGACTGTGATTAAAAATCTTCCAACAAACAAAAGCCCAGGACCAGATGGCTTCACAGGCGAATTCTATCAAACATTTAGATAGCTAACACCTATCCTTCTCAAACTCTTCCAAAATATAGCAGAGGGAGGAACACTCCCAAACTCATTCTAAGAGGCCACCATCACCCTGATACCACAACCAGAAAAAGATGTCACAAAAAAAGAAAACTGCAGGCCAATATCACTGATGAACATAGATGCAAAAATCGTCAACAAAATACTAGCAAACAGAATCCAAGGATCATACACTACGATCAAGTGGGGTTTATCCCAGGAATGCAAGGATTCTTCAATAAACACAAATCAATCAATGTGATACACCATATTAACAAACTGAAGGCAAAAAACCATACGGTCATCTCAATAGATGCAGAAAAAGCTTTTGACAAAATTAAACATTCATTTATGATAAAAACCCTCCAGAAAGTAGGTGTAGAGGGAACTTTCCTCAACATAATAAAGGCCATATATGACAAACCCACAGCCAACATCATTCTCAATGGTGAAAAACTGAAACCATTTCCTCTAAGATCAGGAATAAGACAAGGTTGTCCACTCTCACCACTATTATTCAACATAGTTTTGGAAGTTTTAGCCACAGCAATTAGAGAAGATAAAGAAATAAAAGGAATCCAAATTGGAAGAGAAAAGTAAAGCTGTCACTGTTTGCAGATGACATGATACTATACATAGAGAATCCTAAAGATGTTACCAGAAAACTACAGAGATAATCAATGAATTTGGTAGAGTAGCAGGATACAAAATTAATGCACAGAAATCTCTTGCATTCCTATACACTAATGATGAAAAATCTGAAAGAGAAATTAAGGAAACACTCCCATTCACCACTGCAACAAAAGGAATAAAATACCTAGGAATAAACTTACCTAAGGAGACAAAAGACCTGTATGCAGAAAACCATAAGACACTGATGAAAGAAATTAAAGATGATTTAACAAACAGATGGAGAGATATACTATATTCTTGGACTGGAAGAATCAACCTTGTGAAAATGACTATACTACCCAAAGCAATCTATAAATTCAATGCAATCCCTATCAAAACTACTAATGGCAATTTTCACAGGACTGGAATAAAAAATTTCACAATTTGTATGGAAACACAAAAGACCCCGAATAGCCAAAGCAATCTTGAGAAAGAAAAATGGAGTTGGAGGAATCAGGCTCCTGGACTTCAGACTATACTACAAAGGTACAGTAATCAAGACAGTATGGTACTGGCACAAAACCAGAAATATAGATCAATGGAACAGGATAGAAAGCCCAGAGATAAACCCACACACGTATGGTCACCTTATCTTTGATAAAGGAGGCCAGAATATAATGCAGAAATGACAGCCTCTTCAATAAGTGGTGCTGGGAAAACTGGACAGCTACATGTAAAAGAATGAAATTAGAACACTTCCTAACACCATACACAAAGATAAGCTCAAAATGGATTAAAGACCTAAATGTAAGTCCAGACACTATCAAACTCTTAGAGGAAAACATAGGCAGAACACTCTATGACAAAAATCACAGCAAGATCCTTTTTGCTCCACCTCCTAGAGAAATGGAAATAAAAACAAAAATAAACAAATGGGACCTAATGAAACTTCAAAACTTTTGCACAGCAAAGGAAACCATAAACAAGATGAAAAGACACTCCTCAGAATGGGAGAAAATATTTGCAAATGAAGCAACTGACAACGGATTAATCTCCAAAATACACAAGCAGCTCCTGCAGCTCAATATCAAAAAAAAACCAAACAACCCAATCCAAAAATGGGCAGAAGACCTAAATAGACATTTCTCCAAGGAAGATATACAGATTGCCAACAAACACACGAAAGAATGCTCAACATCATTAATCATTAGAGAAATGCAAATCAAAACTACAATGAGGTATCACCTCACACCTGTCAGAATGACCATCCATCAAAAACTCTACAAACAATAAGTGCTGGAGAGGGTGAGGAGAAACGGGAACCCTCTTGCACTGTTGGTGGGAATGTAAATAGATACACCCACTATGGAGAACAGTATGGAGGTTCTTTAAATAACTAAAAATAGAACTACCACATGACCCAGCAATCCCACTACTGGGCATATACCCTGGGAAAACCATAACTCAAGAAGAGTCTGACTTCCCTGGTGGCACAGTGGTTGAGGGTCCGCCTGCCGATGCAGGGGACACGGGTTCATGCCCCGGTCCGGGATGATCCCACATGCCGTGGAGCGGCTAGGCCCGTGAGCCATGGCTGCTGGGCCTGCGCGTCCAGAGCCTGTGCTCCGCAACGGGAGAGGCCGCAACAGTGAGAGGCCCGCGTACCACAAAAAAAAAAAAAAAAAAAAAAAAGAGTCATGTACCACAGTGTTCATTACAGCTCTATTTACAATAGCCAGGACATGGAAGCAACCTAAGTGTCCATTGACAGATGAATAGCTAAAGAAGATGTGGCATGTATATATAATGGAGTATTACTCAGCCATAAAAAGAAACTAAATTGAGTTTTTTGTAGTGAGGTGGATGGACATAGACTCTGTCATAGAGAGTGAAATAAGTCAGAAAGAGAAAAACAAATACCGTATGCTAACACATATATATGGAATCTAAAAAAAAAAAATGGTTCTGATGAACCTAGGGGCAGGACAGGAATAAAGACGCAGATGTAGAGAATGGACTTGCGGACACAGGGAGGGGGAAGGGTAAGCTGGGATGAAGTGAGAGAGTGGCATGGACATATATACACTACCAAATGTAAAATAGATAGCTAGTGGGAAGCAGCCACATAGCACAGGGAGATCAGCTCAGTGCTTTGCGACCACCTAGAGGGATGGGATAAGGAGGGTGGGAGGGAGACACAAGAGGGAGGGGATATGGGGATATATGTATATGTATAGCTGATTCACTTTGTTTTACAGCAGAAATGAACACAACACTGTAAAGCAATTACACTCCAATAAAGATGTTAAAAGAAATAGAAGAGAAATGAGGAAAAACCCCACAAAACATTCGGTTGTCTGCCTTGTTCCATTTCTTATTTTGAAAAGATGGTCCTTTAAAGAAGAATTTAGTAATAAGCGTCCTAGTTGTTTCTTGATAACACATAGAACAAAAGGAATTTCTTTTCAATTATATCCAAAGCCTCAAACCTTGGAATCATTCTTTTTTTGTGATACGCGGGCCCCTCACTGCGGTGGCCTCTCCCGCCGCGCAGCACAGACTCCAGACGCGCAGGCCCAACGGCCATGGCTCACGGGCCCAGCTGCTTCGCGGCATGTGGGATCTTCCCGGACCGGGGCACGAACCCGCGTCCCCCGCATCGACAGGCGGACTCTCAACCACTGCGCCACCAGGGAAGCCCTGGAATCATGCTTGATTCCTTTTCTTTCTTTCACATCCCACATTCAATTCACTAGCAAGTCCTGTTGGCTTTTTCCTCAGAATGTATCCAGGATCTGGCCGCTTCTTACTACTCCCACTGCTACGTCTGCTCCAAGCAGCCTCCTTGCCTAGCAGTGGCCTCGCACTGTCCAGCCCTGCCCCCAGCACCAACCCCACCCCCCCATGCACATGCTCAGCACAGAGAGGGTGACCCTCGTAAAATGTCCCTCCTCACTGCCACCGGCTTCCCATCTCATTCAGAGTGAAAGCCAGAGACCTCACAGTGATTCCGAGGCTGGACTTGATCTGCACCTTCTTCCTGCCCCACTCTCTCCCTTGCACCTTTCTCAGCCTCCTTACTGTTCCATGAACGTGCCAAGCTCAGGGCCCTGCCCAGCTGTTCCCTCTGCCTGGGATGCTTTCCCAGAGATCCGCAGGCTCACTCCCTGACTGCATTCAGGTCTCTGCCTAAATGTTGCCTTCTCCCAGAGGGCTGTCCTGGCCCCCTGTGTATAACAGCATCTATTCCCTCCAACCCTACCTCCCAACTCTGCTGAACATAACATATTCACTTGATTATTGTTTTCTTCCCTCTGCTAAAATGTCAGCTCCATGAGCACAGAGATTTTGTCTTGTTCAGGATGGAATCTCCACCTTCTGGAACGGTTCCTGGCACGAAGAGATATTCAATACGTATTTTTTGAATGATTCAATATCCTAGCCTCAAGCCAGGGAGTGAAGAACGAACAGGTAGGAGTCTGGGTGATCATTGCATCCTAAATATTCAGTGTCTTAACCACATTCCCAAAATAGCTTCTTTTGCCTGGAAGGGACACCAAATAATTTTGTCTCACCAAAACGTTCTCCTGAAATGCCCTCTTCGGCCTGGCTCTGTCATCCTTCAATTTCCTTAAAATTCTATTCTGAGGGATTCATTCTTTTTAGTGTTAAGATCAACCTCTCAACTAAGGAGCCCGCCTGCTGCAGCTCAGACCTGGTACAACCAAATAAAGAAAGAAAGAAATATTAAAAAAAAAAAAAAAGATCAACCTCTTTAACAGACTCCTTTTTTTCTTTTAAAATCATTTTCATAGCTGTATAATTTACATATATGCATCCATGTTTAAGGTATGGTTTGTTGAGTTTTGACAAATGCATACTGCTGTGTAACAACCATTACAATGAAGATCTAGAACATTCCCATCACCCCAAAAAAGTGGGCAGGAAATCCTCACCCCTGGCCCTGGACAGTCAGTGATCTGCTTTCTGTCATCACAGATAAATTCTGCCTGTTCTAGAATTCTATAGAACTGGAAGCATAGAGTCTGTACTCTTTCCTCCTCTTCCTTGGTATGTTTTTCTTGAGATTCATCCGTGTTGTGGTATGTACCAGTGGTTCGTTTCTCTTTACTGCTGAATGGAATGGGTAAGCCTTTCTTTTAATAGAAAATACTCCCAGGAGGGGCAAAAGGCAATCCTTTCAGTCCTTGGATACTGTGGTTCGAATGAGTTTTTTTGATTGAGCAGCCGATGGAAAATATAAGGGCGTTCGG
The DNA here is from genome assembly GCF_003676395.1 of Aethalodelphis obliquidens. Taxonomy (NCBI): domain Eukaryota; kingdom Metazoa; phylum Chordata; class Mammalia; order Artiodactyla; family Delphinidae; genus Aethalodelphis; species Aethalodelphis obliquidens. The sequence continues at coordinate 18,307,758 of NW_020837980.1, read as the reverse complement.
GTAACTGGACATGAGGGAGAGGACTGACAAGGGCAAGATACTGAAGGACAATTTTGCCAGCTTCACCGTTTTACTTGTCTTTCATGTACAGACTCAGGAAGCTACCTTCCTGCCTTCAGTGCCGGAAATCCATGAGTGAGTGGATGCATATTACTGAACGTCTCCTACGCGCCTTGCATAACTCTAAATGATGCTTGTGAACGCTGTGAATTCAATGTAATGAACTTCCTTCTTTTGGATGAGGAAATAGACCTTGGAGCTGTTTGTAGGATTCAGAGCAGATCTTCCTGACCCAAAGGGTCGCCATTCAAATTCATTGCAATGTGAACCCCCCTGGACACTGCCTCCCTGCCCTGGACTGAGTACAACCAGAGAGAGCGAGAGCGCGAGCGCGAGAGAGTGAGAGAGAGAGAAAGGGAGGGAGGGAGGGGGAGAGAGAGAGAGAGAGGAGAGGTCAGGGCAGATCCACTGGGCAGGTGCGAGGGAGCTGAAAGAGGAGACTGCCAGCTGCATTGGGTTTCTCAGTCACCGAACCCGTCTGGGCACTGAATGGGATTCTCTGCTCCAGCCTTGGGGTCACTGGTAGCACCTCTCTGGTGCGCATGGCAGCTTCAGCTCATAACTCTCCTTGGAATCAAGACCCTGAGTATGAGTACAGTCTTAAAGCCAGTCCCAGAACAGGTGGGCAAGTGTGAGCTGTAACCCCAGCATTTTTAATGGCCCGACCACACGAGGCAGAGGACAGGCAGGGACAGGCAGGGCTGGTGTTCGGCCAGCGTGCTGACTGCAAGCTCAGGTTCCCCACAGGCTGCACGCCAGGGCCTCAAGTGTTGTGTCTCCCGTGCTACACGTGTTTACCCTCTGTGTGTTCCACTTCTTTGCTTCCACCTCCTGGAGGCGGGAGGATGGAACCAAGGCCACGTCAAGATGAAGGCCTGGGACTCCTGCTGCGCTAGGCGGGCTCTTCTCAGCAGCTCCCAGGACCTGCTGGTTGATGCAAAATCATCTCCACTTCAGAGTGTTTTACTTTCCCAGGGCTGTGTAATGAAGTATGTCAGACCAGAACAACAGAAGTTTACTCTCTCAGGGCTCTGGAAGCTGGAACTCTGGAGCCCAGATGTGGGCAGGGCTGGTTCCTTCTGGAGCTCTGAGGGAGAAGATTCTGGTGGCTGTCGTCCATCCTTGGTGCTCCTTGGCTGGTGGCAGCATAACTCCAATCTCAGCCTCTGCCTTCCTGTGGCCTCCTCCTCTGTGTCTCTGCCTCATCTGTGCCTATGCATCTCTCCGTGTCCTCTTTTTATAAGGACACCGGTTGCTGGGACTTCCCTGGCGGTCCGTTGGATAAGAATCCATGCATCCATTGCAGAGGGTGCAGGTTTGATCCCTGGTCGGGGAACTAAGCTCCCACACGCCGCATGCCAGGCAGAGCGGCCAAGAAATAAAAAAAGACACCGGTCACCGGAGGGGCTGCCCGTCTCACACATTCTCAAAGGGCAGGTGGGCCACCTGCTTCCTGCTGCAGTGCCCTTCTGCTTCCGGGATGAGTCTGGGACTCCACACTCCAGCTGGCCACTGTCTACTTGTCCGGTTTCATCTCCCGCTGTCCATGCTCGGTGTCCACGCTGTACTGATGGGCAGGGCTGTCACAACCTCTGTGCCTTTGCAAAGTCTGTCCTCTCAGCCTGGAAGGCCCTCCAGGCTGTCACTCGCCCTCCTGCTGTTCCAGCTGAAAAACTTACTCTTCCTGGAAGCCTCACCCCCCGGGGGAGGGCTACCCTGAATGATGCGGCCTTTCATGCCCAGCTGTGGCCCTGTGTGTTCCTTCCTTCAGCATAACATGTAACACAATGCATACATTTGTTTCGCTACATCCATCTCTCCTCCAGACCGAGCTCCTTCGAGGCAGTTTTCTTATGAGTCCCTAGCATGTTATATAGAAGTTCATCTGCAGCTGCTAAATGGCTGTAAAAAACATTGAGATTCCTTTCAGGCGTAGAGACAGAGTAGCATCTTTCTCATACATGAGTTCCATTCCCTGCAATGCTTGGTGTGTAGTTGGCTCTCAGCTGCTTCCGGTTCAGTTTAGTAATTGGGTGGAGAAGCCATGATTAGCAGGAAGCTGGCCGGAGCTGAGGTTGAGTGAGCCCCTCCATTCCATGAGTGTAATGACCTGAGGACATAAAATTACCCTGTGTTTTTCTCCTCCAACTCAGATGCTTCTTTTTTTTTGGCTGTGCCTCGCAGCATGGCATGTGGGATTCCCTGACCAGGGATCCGCCCATGCCCTCTGCAGTGGAAAATCGGAGTCCTAGCTGCTGGACCGCCAGGGAATTCTTCCTCAGATGCTTCCTTTTTTGTTTGTTTTAAAAGGCCACTTCAACCTCACCTGGCGTTTCCACAAGGGTCCACTCGCTTACAGGTTTCCCAAGGGAGCAGGCTTATTTATTTTTTAAAAAGTATTTATTTATTTATGTGGTTGCACTGGGTCTTAGTTGTGGCTTGCCGGCTCCTTAGTTGTAGCACATGGGCTCCTTAGTTGTGGCATGAGAACTCTCAGCTGTGGCATGCATGTGGGATCTAGTTCCCTGACCAGGGATCGAACCTGGGCCCCCTGCATTGGGAGCTCAGAGTCTTATCCACTGCGCCACCAGGGAAGTCCACTGCGCTTCTTAAATGGGATTTCATGGAGGGCGGGGGGCGGGGGGCGGGCAGGTGGCACCTTCCATCTTGCTGGTGAGGAAGTGTGGGGAGAGAAAGGGGCAGCCTCTGCCCTGAGGTTCTACAGCTCCAGATGCTGAGGTGGCCTTGGTGAAGGGGTCAGAGCACCAGCGCACTGGGAGAGCCACCGCATTCCCGGTTCAGTCCTGCAATCAAGGATGGGGTCCTGGCGGCGACGGTTGGGCGGGAGAGGGAAGCGTCCGCGAGGACTGGTTCTGGGGCTCCCAGAGGGAGGCAGACCCAGGCCCCTCCTCATGGAAAGTGACCTCTGCCGGCCTTGCAGCTGAATGAAGGTGCTCTCCAGCCTCTGGAACAAGCGCCCTTATTGTGAGCCTCTCTCTTCTCATTTCCAGTCACTTGAGCTTCCCTTCTGTGTCCCTCAACAATGCCACCTGTCACTCGAAGCCAGGTAACACTCAGAGGAGGAGAACTTGAGTTGGATTGTACCTGGGTCTCCAGACCCCCCTTATGGTCTTCCTCTCACTGATTTCCAAGGGCCTCAACCTTGTTCTCTGGACCATCAGCAAATGAATTATTTCAGCTACTGGGTCCCTCCCTGTCTTCCTTGGGGGCGTCTCACAATTACTCAGCCACCCCGCCCTCCTCAGTCTACCTCCCAGCCCTACCCCACCTCTCAGACAGCTGGACCCGCAGGGATTCTGGGGCAGCGCAAGGCACCCAGGGCTCAGATTTTAAGAGGGCGCCCACTCTCAGGGCTGTGTTGGTGTCACCTTAAATGTTGTGCCCTGAGTGCCTCACCCCAGTCCTGGCTTGGCGCTGGGCTGGCTACTGATAAAGGGATGGGAGGAGGAAAGGAGGTTAAAAGGAGGGTAGAAGGGAGCATGCTAAGAGGACAAGGTGGGAAATCTGAAGTCAACAGAAGGGCGGACACTCATGGGCACAGGCGACCAAGGGCAGGGCTTCAAAACGCAACCCCATAAAGCTGTCCTGCACGCAGCCCTGGACCCGCCAGCCTGCCCGCCAGCCGGCACTAGGGAAGGGGCGACAACAGGAGAAACAAAACACATGCACCCCTTTCTCACTAGGTTTCCCCGAGTTTCTTGTGGACGTTGGAGGTAGGGGGATGTGGGGCAGATCCCCACAGTGATGAGCCCTCTGCTTTCACTGCCTCCTCCAATTTGACATCTTTTTTTTTTTTTTTTTTTGCTACGCGGGCCTCTCACCACTGTGGTCTCTCCCGTTGTGGAGCACAGGCTCCGGACGCGCAGGCTCAGCGGCCATGGCTCACGGGCCCAGCTGCTCCGCGGCATGTGGGATCTTCCCGGACCGGGGCACGAACCCGTGTCCCCTGCATCGGCAGGCGAACTCTCAACCACTGCGCCACCAGGGAAGCCCTGATATTTTTTTCTTGATGTCATGAACCTCACCCTAGCCTTGGTGATCCAGACCCCTAAAATGCCAGTGCCCGAAGAGCCCTTAGAAACGGCTGGTCCAGGGCTTCTGAGCACTTGAACTGTGGCTGGTCCAATCTGGTCAGGGCTGGAAGCATAAAACACATACTGGGCATTTGAGGATGTAGTTTGAAAAAAAAAAGAATGTAAAGTAGCTCATTAATAGTTTAAAAAATATTGATTACATGTTGAAATGATAATGTCTGGGGTCTCTTGGGTTATGTAAAATACATCATGAAAATTAATTCCTCCTGTTTCTTTTTATTTCTTTTAATGTGGCTGCTAGAAAGTTTAAATTACACATGTGGCTGACCTTCGTGGCTTGAATGACATATCTATGGGATAAGGCTGAATTAGTTCAACTTCCTCATTCAACAGATGAGAAAACTGGTCAAGAGAGGAGACCTCATTTAGCAGATGACACACACTAAAAAGCACCGTCATTTCCAGTCCCTGACAATCACACACACATACACACGCACACGCACACGCACACGCACATGCACGCCTAGGAGCCTGGGAGAGGAGCCTGTGGACTTGAGCTGCAGGCCTCAAGGGAAGTGTTCCAGGACTCAAGACATTGGCTGTGGTTTCTTGAGAGAGAGAAATAAAAACCTAACAAAGGTGGAGGCACTGTCTCCAAAAAGTCACCTTTAAAAAGACTGGAAACTTGGGGTGTGAGGAGACGTGAGGAGAAAGCCGGGGAGCCCTAGGCCCCCCCGTTCATTATATGCATAGTATCCCAGGTAGCTGACCACTGTGCTAACTAAACAGCACCTTAAAAGCACACAGCGCCCTCCTGCCAGGCAGTGGGGTAGGGCCTTGCCTGAGGCCAGCACCCGGGAGGCAGCCACTCAGGGATTGTCTGACAAGTCAATAAAGACAGGTTTCAGTGGCACTGGCTTGATCATGGCCAAGGAGTGGGCTGCGGAGGGAGGGGGAACCAGACACCAAAGGCAAATTCCTTTATTTCATAATTTTATCTGGCATCCACATTCTCCCCCACCTGCATCATCAAGGCTTTAAGAGAGGTAGGAAAGTAGAGAGGGAAACATCTCCCCATCTCTCCGCACTGGGGCAGCCTTCACGGTGCCCGTCTGGGGACAGCTCCGACGGCGGAACTGCAGAGCTGACTCTGGGCCCAGGAAGGAGGCTTTCCTTGGCTTCACCTGCCTAGGCTGAGGAGATCCGAGAGGGTGGCCAGCTCCTCCTGTCCCGGGCCTAGCTTCCCAGGGGCCCCAGGCTCTGCAAGCTGTCTAGCCCTTGCCCTGGGCGCACAGGAGTGCCCGGAGCGAGGGCAGGTGTGGCTCCCTCCTGGAGGTGACAGCAGGCAGGACGGATACTGAGCGGTCCCCTCTGACTCCTTTCTCTACCCCCCCGCACCCCCCACCCGCCGCCCTGGGACGTCCTGAGCTGCTGATGCGCCGGGTGGGGCGGGTTGGGTGCCTTGGGTGGCCCCTCCCATCACCACCACCACCTATTTCAAGGGTGGCTGTGCTGCTGACGTCAGGCGGCTTTTGGCTCATTCCCTGGCACGGGGACTTTATTTTCATAACAGCAAGCGGTGCAGTGGAACTGGAATAGGCGTGTCCTCTACCCCACCCCACCCTGACCCTCCCCCGCCCCTCGTGCCTCTGCTCACCCCTTCTCTCCCTCCTCCCGCCGGCGACAGCCGCCTTTATAACTGCTCCGCGCCGGGAGGGCGGGATTGCTGCCCGCGGGCTCCGCTAGCACCGAGGGGCTGCTGTGCTGCCTCTGCGCGCGGGAAGCAGCGCCAAGTTCACTCGCCAAAGCCAAGGTACCAGGGTAAGTGAGGCGCACTGAGCACAGAACGCGCCCGGCCTCGGGATTGCAATCCTTCGGGGCGGGGGGGGCGCGCGGTGGGGGTGGGAGAGCGGCGCTGGGAGGGGGGATACAAGAGGAAAGAAACCCTGATAATGGACTGCAGCTGGCTCGGAGCAAAAAACAATCCCAGGAAAGGAATTCCTGTAGTTTAATTCAATTCAGATCCCACACCCCCATCCCATTCCCAGGCTAAGAGGCAGAGAGCAAAAAGATAATCAGGATAAATAGTTTCTGCTCAGACACACTGAACAAACTGAGTAGGTGGAATCCTGGCCCGGCAGGTGAGCAGTTCTGGGGTCAGTCTAGGGGAAGAGAAAAGTAGGAGGAAGATCTTAGAGGAATGGCAGGGAATTGCGTGGGTGGGCAGGAAGCAGGAGATGGTGACCACTGCTACTTTCCCCAGGTACTGTAAAGTGTCCATTTATTCTGTCCTTCCACGACAAGTGTGCCCTTCTGAATTTTGGGAAGTAGATTCTGGAAGCCGTCCCTTCTCTTGATGTGAGTGTGGCCCTCAGCTCTGCAGCATTCCCTCCTCTGCTGTCCCTTGAGTTGCTCTGGATCCCCTGGGTTGAATGTCCAGTAATAGCCCACTTTCAGGCACCAACCAGATGGGACTCGGGAATGGGCCCAAACTGTCCAAGATGGTCCCTTAAACATCAATGGGGGAAGGAAGGGGAAGCAGCTCCGGTTCAAGGAATTTGAAGGACTTTCCATTCCTGACTTCTTTCCAGACTGAGTTTTGCCTCTGAGGGTTTTGTAAACGCCACACCTGTTGAAGGGTTTGGTTGAATCGGCCAGGCCTGTGGGCTCATTCCTGAAGGGGAATACTTGAGCCACTTCAGATAGGAGGGGCCTGGGGAGGGGTGAGGATAGGGGGGTCAGAACTCCGCCCTCCGGTCTGTGTGCTGGCTTCTTCTAGGAGAGGGAAGAAATGGGGGGGGGGGGGCGGGGAAGGAGGGCCAGCAGAGGTGTCACCCAGGGAAGAGGCTGCTCTGGGGTGTGAAGAGGTAGGTGGGTGCTCCAAGGACAGATGGGAATGAGCGGAACTCAGAACGAGCTAACATTCCAGGGAAGCGCTCTGAGCCTTGAGTCAGGAAGCCTGATTTCTCATCCCAGCTCTGCAGGCCATGTAGCTGTGAGGAGGCCTGGGCTGGGCCTTGAGTTCCTCCTAAGGGGTCTTGGAAAGGCCCCCGGCTCCTTCCCGGGGCTGAGATTCTAGCCCTTCTCTATCTGTGTGTGTCTCTTTGGGCGTCCTCATTGGAGTCTGCTTCTTTGTATTCCACTCCTTGGTGGGAATTGAAGGTAAGAGGGCGTGAAGAAGAGTTTTGACTGTGATTTTATTCTCATTCTGGGGGTTTGTCTTCAGGTCCACTGCTATTTAAAACTCCACAGACTGAGCTGAGGAAATGGGTAGGAAATGATGTGTTGGTATCATAGGGCCTTAAAAACAATGAATCGAATAATAATTTTCCTTGAGGAGTCTCAAATTTTCTGAGTAGTTTGGTGTTTTTGCTTCTACTTATATTCCTATTTTTATTGCCTGTGGTCAGATTATATACATTTCTGTGCATTATTCCTGTACATTTCTTATTTCAGGCTTTTTTTTTTTTGGTGTGGTCTAGAATATGCTGTTTCTATAAAAATTCCATGACCACTTCTATAAAAGAAATCATATAGAGAGGGCTGGTAAACTGCATTCCTGGCTAAACACTTCCCACAGTCTGTTTTTGTAAATAAAGTTTTATTGGAACTCAGTTATGCTCATTGTCTGTGTATCATCTATGACTGCTCTCAGCTGCAAACAAATGGCCTGCAAAGCCATTTTCTAAGTTCCTTATTATCTGGTCCTTTGCTGATCACAGATATAGAGGATCTGAATTATATGATTAATAGTAGAGATCTAATAAAATATGAAGATAGGACATATTAAAGGATCCATAGAACATTTATAAAAATTTACCATATTACTATTTGCTTTTTCTATTTCATCTGCTGAAGACTGATAAAGAACTATTAAAGTTTCGGTAACTATAGTATTTCTTTTGATTTCTCCTTGTATTTCTGGTAGCTTTTGTTTTAGGTATTTTGGTGCTGTATTATTCAGTGCATAAAAGTTTATGATGGTTGTATCTTCAATGTGGAGTATTCTTAATTACTATTAAAAAAAGCTTTTAGGTCAATATAATAGCTTTTTGTCTTGACTAAACTTTGTGTGATATTAATAACTCAGCTCTTACTTAATTTTCTTACCTTGAGCAAGCTATTATTTAACTTTGTACCTGATACATGATACTTGCTAAATAAACATATCTGTTATTGTTCCTTTTTTTTGCACTTATTTTCATTTTTTCCTTTCTTTTGCTTTCAACTTTTCTGACTCTTGTTGTTTTAGGTGAGGTTCTTATAGGTATAATATGGTTTAATTTAGTCTTTTCAAAATAAAAAAATACCATTTACATTTATTGTAATAAGAGTTGCTTGCTATTGTCATCTAATTTTTGGCCATGTGGTCTGCTCTCTCTATCTTCCCCCACATTAGATAGTCTATATTGTATTTTTAGATACACTGAGTGTATGGTAGTACCATTCTCAGGGTTTAGAAACAAAGGCTTGTAAGGAGAGGTAAGTTTAGCTCGGGAACATAAATATGTTACCTTCATATGCTGAAATGAAATACTTGAAAGAAGGTGTCTTTGAGGGCTTTGAGGTGGTATACCAGTAGAGACCTTCACTTTATCCACCTATTTCCTGGAAATTTCATATCTTAAAATTCTGGGCCTAAGAGATTTAGTAGTTTCACTCAAAATCTTAAGTTAAAAAAGGGGATTTCAAGTATTTTATTTTATATTTCAGTAATTTATCTAAAGTTCACATGATTGTTTAGAACAGAGGAAGATGGTAATACCTCCAAAAGTGAATAAATTGGGATGAACACTGTTGTTATACTTGTTTATATCTGCCTGTGGTGGAATGATGATTTATTTTCTCCCAGTTACTACATAGAAATTCAACTCAGTGATGTTATTCAGATGTTATTCATAAGCTGTTGCCATGATGCATCACTTTTATGTCATCAGAATACGGATGGCTCACCCAGAAGAGGGGATCCTGGACATTTCCCTGTAGACAACTTTCCATTTACGGCTAATCCTTCACCTAGGGCAGAGAAATTTCTGTGGGGCTCCAGCCTCATCTTAGAGCTCAGCCTAGATAAAAATATAAGGGTTAGCATCAGCACATATTCAGCTCCCCAAATTCTTCCTCCCCATTACTCATACTTGCTCATGAATAACTTGCTTTGAGTTATAGTCACGCTCAGTTTTAGTCCAGAACGTTTGCTCAACAACCACTGTGCAGAGCACATAGGGAGATACCAACACATAGAAGACTTGCTCTATTTCCTTAAGAAGCTTGTTATCTGATAGGCGAGTTAGCACTGATATTAATGTATAGTATATGACATATATATGGAAAAACTTGAGCACCGAGAAATACTTAATTGTAAAAACTATGAAGAGATCTACAAATTTAGAATGAGATGGGACTAATAATTAAAAAACCCTCACGGTAGAGGTAAGTTTGGGGTCAAGTTTCTACGAAACATGGTACATGAATTGTGACTAGGAGAAGGGTCTTTCTGGCAAGGAGAATAATGCATGATGAGGCAAAGAGCGACTTTGCAAGAGAGGGTCTTGGATGAGCTCCAGTTCCCTTCCAGATAGAAAATACTGTTGGAAGTTTTGCTTACCTTGCACAGATGTGGGGAGGGGAGTTAGGAAACCAGGAGAAAGTGGATGGGAGGACCAGTTGGAGAAAAGCCTTGAAGCTCACATTGAGGCTGAATCTGTGATAACAGACAAAAAGGCGCTGAGATGCTTTTAATTACTATGCTTTTAATTATGCATTTAATTAATATGCTTTTAATGATTTATTTATTTTTCTTTTGCTATGCTTTTAAGTTGCTAAACCCAAAGATTCCTTCCCACGCCTTCTCTTCTTTGCTGCCCTTGTAGCATTTAACTCCATCGACCGCTCTTTGGGAAACTGCTCCTGGACTTCTAGGAAACCAGCCGGGCTTGTTTCTTGTACTAACCCTGGCAATTTCCTTTGAACAATCTTTGCTGACTCCTGCTTCCATGAGACAGTGTCCCGGGGTTCTGTCTTTGGCTCTCTTGCTGCCGTGCAGGCTCCCTGTGTGATCTGGTCTCCTCCAAAGCCTTCCGATACCTGCTATGAGCCCGTGACCCCCCCATCTGTGCTCATAGCCCAAACCTCTCCTGAGCCTCAGACTCACACGTTCAAGCACGCAGGCTCAGCACAATCTGGTGTCGTGGAGCCTGGCTTTTATTTAAAATTTTTTTTGGCCGTGCCACTCGGCTTGTGGGATCTCAGTTCCCTGACCAAGGATTGAACCCGGGCTGTGGCGGTGAAAGTGCTGAGTCCTAACCACTGAGTCACCAGGGAACTCCCAGGAGCCTGCCTTCTAAGAGCCAGGTGATCTTGGGCAAGTTATTTAATGTCTCTGTTCCTCTGTTTCCTCCACTGTAAAAAGAGGGCATAATCTGGCATGAACGCACACACACCCCTCACTATATATGAGACAGAAAACCAACAAGGACCTACTGTATAGCACAGGGAATTCTACTCAATACTCTGTGATAACCTATATGAGAAAAGAATCTAAAAAAGAATGAATATATTTATAACTGAATCACCTAGCTGTACACATGAAACTAACCCAACATTGTAAATCAACTATACTTCAATTAAAAAAAAGATCTTAGTTCCCCGACCAGGGATCGAACCCGTGCCCCCTGTGGTGGAAGCGTGGAGTCTTAACCACTGAACTGCCAGGGAAGTCCCCCCAATTCATCTTAGATTTAACAAAGTTAAACTGGATATCTCTCCTCACGAGCCTGTATTTCTAAGCTCCATTTGGTTCTCCCTTCTTAAAATCTCCCACCATTCCCTGCCCATCTTTCAGGCCTCATCTCCCCCTGGTCTCCTCTCTAAAGTCTTTTTTTTTTTTAACACTTTAGGTAGAGTGGGTCCCTGTTTTCCGTGTGCCCTCAGCATTCCTGCACACTCTGCAAGCCTTATTTGTATGTCAGTGTGACTCTGTTGGTGCTCCTAGGGGCAGCGGCCACACCTTCTGTCTGCGGGTCTGCATGATTCGTACACTTACCACAGCAAATGCAGGGAGATTGACCAAATGCAGGATTGCTTATTTTGGAGACTTCTTGGATGTGGTTTAAATAGAGAGAGGCTTGAACAGACTTGTGGTTGCCAAGGGGAGGGGTGTATGGGAGGGATGGATTGGGAGTTTGGGGTTAGCAGATGCAAACTATTATACAGAGAATGGATAAACAACAGGGTCCTATTGTATAGCACAGGGAACTATATTCCATATCCTGTAATAAACCATAATGGAAAAGAATACGAAAAAGAATATATACATATGTATAACTGAATCACTTTGCTGTACACCAGGACCTAACACAGCATTGTAAATCAACTATACTTCAATTTCAAAAAAAAAAAAAAAATAGAGTGAAGCTGGAGTCAGGGAGGAGAAAAGCTTCAGAGAGCATAATAGTGATTTAGAGATGAAACAAAAGATTAAATTCTAATTAAGACTACTCATAAAGGGATATTCTTCCTAACTAATTCACACTGGATGTGTAACTTCATCTATCCAAGAGTCAGTCTTATCATCTGTAAAATATCACCTGTAAAATAGGAATATTAAATAAGAAAATAGATGTAAAAGCATGTAAATGAGTGAACACACATAGAAAAACATATAAACACTCAGCATCGAGCCTGGCTCATACGAGGACTCAGTATGTGACAGTAGTTGTCATTAGTTTTAATCATACTTGTATTGTGACTATTGTTATTACTACTGATTGAATGTGGCAATTCCAAGAATAGAGAGAAAATTAAAATGCTAGAAAATTGCCAATTCGCCTGGCTTGGGATGGTGTGAAGGCCCAGCTTTAACAAACACTTGAGTTATTTGGTATCATTCCCCAGGCAGTTGTCCTAAGAGGTCAGTATCGTCCTCTTCTTTATTTCTTTTTATTAAAAATATTTTTTATTGGATATAGTTGATTTACAGTGTTGTGTTAGTTTCAGGTGTGCAGCAAAGTGAATCAGTTATACATGTATCGTCTTCTTCTTTTTAGATGACTGAAGGAGAGAGATCTCATAAGGAGGAACATAAGATCAGCTCTGGGCAAGATTCAGAGTCGCGGGTAATTCCTGCTCAGATAATCTGGGGTGGGCCGCATACAGTCAGTTCGAAAACCTACTAGGTCTGGACGTAAGTAACTCCAGACACCTCCCCACCTCTCTGGGGAAAGAGGAGTCTCAGAGGTTGCAAAGGAGAAGCTGAGAGACACTTCACATGCTGGAATTTGTCCCTGCATCCCAGTCAATGCTGTGTGTCAAGGCCAGTCTAGGGCCAGTCCTGCTCTAGCACCCCTGTGGCTCTGTCTGGCAGGTGAGCGTTCACCCTGCGTCTTGAGCCCAGCCCCTACTCAGACCCTTCAACCTCACCTCCAGCCCTGGTCTGGGGTTTGGTTAGGAGTTTGCAGCACATATTCTTTTAATGACAGGAAATGGGGCAGGAAGGAGGATGAGGGGGAGGGAGAAAGTGATTTGGAAATTGTCTCCAAGGAGTTCCCCGGAGGGATGAACAGAGGAACTGGACATGGGCTCAGACCCCCTCGTTCAGCACCCAGCCCTGCTTTGGAGAGGATGGAGGTTCCAGGAGACGGTGTCCGCACACAGAGGCCGCTGAAACCCCTCTTTCCTAAAGGGGCGGAGTCACAGGGCTGGGAATTGAGCGCAGCGACTCCCTCCTTCCCTGTCCTCCCCTCCCCCTCAGCCCCGGTTTCTGGTTCTTCTTTCTCCTTTCCCTCTCCCTTTCCTCCCTCCTTCGTTTTTGTTTTTTTAACCTTTCTGTCATGCCTGGGCTCACCTGAAAAGGGCTTAAGGCAGTGCTGAGGGATGTCAGGGTCTTGGTTGTGGGTGTTGGTGGATTATTGGACGGCGGTAGTTGGCTCAGCTGCTGTAATAAGTGAAGAGGGTCTCACCCTCATGACTCAAAGTCCTTTCTCGTGTCTCAGGCCAGAGGGTGCACACGCTGAAACCTCACCATCTCCCTCCAGAGTGCAGGGTTTAGTCAATCAGGGAAGTGAGTGGGAGTGAATGACTGGATTCCAGTAAATCCCTCTGCTTACTGTCTCTGCTTGCTCAGAATCCACGCTAGAGAAGACACCTGGGGTCACTTAGACAGGAGCCCAGCCGCGGCCAGGGCTGCCCCCCGTTTGGTCTTTGTAGGAGCAAGTCCTTTCTTGGTTGGACCCTAGGTCTCTCTGCCCTTTTTTGTCTTTGCTGTGCCTCGCAACTCGTGGGATCTTAGTTCCTCGACCAGGGATTGAACCCGGGCCACGGCAGTGAGGGCGCAGAGTCCTAAGCATTGGACCACCAGGGAATTCCCATAGGTCTATCTGCCCTTGACTCTGGTTATGAGCAGACATAACCAGACCAGAATCTGGTTATGACTCTGGTCATACGATGTCCATATGACCACCAGTTCCATTTCATTTTCTCCTTCTGCTCCAGCCCTTAGGTTCTTCTCTGAGGCTGTTGGTTTAGCTCCTGGCGGTTTCTAATCCTAAATGTTGATGCTTCCCTTTTCTTCCTCAAACTCTGCTTGCTAGAAGACCTCAGCTTCTCAGAACCCTGTCCTTCGTCCTCAGCCACCTTCCTGGTGGCTCATCTGGGCCATTCCCTATGTGACCCAGCGCCTCCTTAGTGCAGACCTGCTTGTGAGTGCGTTTGGTGAGTTTGATTTCTCTCTGACAAAATTCAAAGTGCTTAGGACACTTCAGACCCGTTGCGAAATCGCTGTCATGCTGGGGAAGGGGTGGAGGAGGGTGAATTAGGTGGAAGAGGGTGGAGGAGAGGTGAAGTAGGAAGGATAATTCCAAAAAAATTAGTCACTCAGATAAAAAATTACTTTCTCAGAAGTTTTAAAAAAACCGTTTGAGAGAACTGAGAACTATGACCCCTAACTGGATATTTGATATTAAAGGGTCATCGTTAATTTTTTATTTATTTTTTTATTTATTTTGCGGTACACGAGCCCCTCACTGTTGTGGCCTCTCCCGTTGAGGAGCACAGGCTCCGGACGCGCAGGCTCAGTGGCCATGGCTCACGGGCCCAGCCGCTCCGCGGCATGTGGGATCCTCCCGGACCAGGGCACGAACCCGTGTCCCCTGCATCGGCAGGCGGACTCTCAACCACTGCGCCACCAGGGAAGCCCCATCGTTTATTTTTAAAGTGGGGTTAAGTTTAAAAGGGTTTTATCTTTTAGAGATACATACTGAAGCATATATGAATACAATGATGTCTGGGATTTCTCACTAGATTAAGAATGATCTAGTGAGTGGGATGAGGATGTAGATGAAGGAAAACTGGCCAAATAGTGGTAAGTTTTGAAACCAAATGATGGGCCTTCATTATACTATTCTCTTTGTTTTTGAGTATGCTTGAAATTTTGTATAATAAAAACAAACATTAAAAAAAGTGTTTTTTTAAACATCTTTTTTTTCATGTTTTATTTTTTTTATCTTTATCTTGGTAAAATTTATTCTTTTTTTTAACATCTTTATTGGAGTATAATTGCTTTACAATGGTGTGTTAGTTTCCAAAGTGAGTCAGCTATACATATACATATATCCCCATATCCCTCCCTCTTGCGTCTCTCTCCCTCCCACCCTCCCTATCCCACCCCTCTAGGTGGTCACAAAGCACCAAGCTGATATCCCTGTGTCATGCAGCTGCTTCCCACTAGCTATCTATTTTACATTTGGTACTGTATATATGTCCATGCCACTCTCTCACTTCGTCCCAGCTTACCCTTCCCCCTCCCCGTGTCCTCAAGTCCATTCTCTACGTCTGCGTCTCTATTCCTGTCCTGCCCCTAGGTTCTTCATAACCATTTTTTTCTTTTTTTTTAGATTCCATAGGTATGTGTTAGCATACGGTATTTGTTTTTCTCTTTCTGACTTACTTCACTCTCTATGACAGACTCTAATCCATCCACCTCACTACAAATAACTCAATTTCGTTTCTTCTTATGGCTGAGTAATATTCCATTGTATACATGTGCCTCATCTTCTTTACCCGTTCATCTGTTGATGGACACTTAGGTTGTTTCCATCTCCGGGCTATTGTAAATAGTGCTGCAGTGAACATAGTGGTACATGACTCTTTCTGAATTATGGTTTTCTCAGGGTATATGCCCAGTATCGGGATTGCTGGGTCATATGGTATTTCTATTTTGAGTTTAAAAAAAGCATTTTAAAGGTAATTCAGGGACTGTTTCTCCATCTCCCTTGAATGATTGGGGGTGGGAGGTGGAGGTGAAATTGGGGGAAGTGGGGTTCTTCTCTACATACCCACTGTCAGTTGCTCGTGGTGTTACTTGGAAAACTGGATTCACTTCTTAGTGAGTGTTGAACCAAAAGACACAACCAAGCCAAAGATCTGGAGAAGGAAGGATTTATTATTACTTGTAGCAGGTAAGGAGAGCACCGGCGATCTTGCCCAAAGCAGTGTCTCCCCAAATGGCAAAATTGGGGAAGTTTCAAGCTAAGGCCCCATGCTATTCATGAAGGGGCTCAGGCATCCACAGAGTCCAAGCTTTTGTTGACTGAAGTCATGAGGGTCAGGAAAGGTCAACACCATCACCCCTTAGACTCCAGTTGATCTGGGGTTGAGCACTTCAGGCTAATCTTTGAGCAGAGCTGGGAGTCTTTACAACTGATCTATTATCTTTGCTGTTGGTACTTCTCTTGCCTGATCACGGTTGCTTATTTCTGCGTTCTTTTGTTCCCTTAAGATCATTAATTGCTGGGACTTCCCTGGTGGTCCAGCGGTTAAGACTTCGTCTTCCAATGCAGTGGGTGCGGGTTTGATCCCTGGTCGGGGTGTTAAGATCCCACGTGCCTCCTGGCCAGAAAACCAAAACATAAAACAGAAGCAATATGGTAACAAATTCAATAAAGACTTTAAAAAAATGGTCCACATCCAAAAGAAAAAATCTTAAAAAAAAAAAAAAGATCATTAATTTCTGAAACCTGTTCATGGGCAAGCACTGTGACCAGGCTTAGATCACAAAACAACTTAGGCCAAAAATGGCTTCTCTTACGTCAAGAAAGCCATGCCTGGTTCTCTTTCTCCAGGGACCCCTTACCTTATGTGCTTACAGTGTCGGACCCTGGTCTGTGGGCACCAGGAGGCCCCAAGACACAAACCCTTCCTGCACAGCTGCACAGATGGGAAGGGCCTAGAGGTCCAAGTTGGGAGCAGGAAGTCTCTGCCCTACCATCCCTCTGTGCAGCACCAGGACCTTCCTTTAGGTGAAAACCTCATCAGTCTCTCAAGACTGACAGTCATCAAGTTCAGATTCCTTTATAATTATCAGGTAATTATGATAACAACTACCTGTCAACAAACAGCACTGCCCTGAGGGGTGGGGAAGGAGCAGCTTCTGGGGAAGGTCAGGGAGGTGAGAGAAATACCTTTCCAGCTGGACACTGCCCTTATGATTAATCTGAGAGGGAGTGAGGTGGGGAGGTGGTGAGTGAAGAGAATGCTGGATCCTGGTCCCTTCCCCTGTGACCCTGCCCTTGAATTAGACCCAGCTCTTCCTCTTCTGCATCCTCAGCATAGACAAGGGGACGTGTCCCCTCTCCCTGTCCGGTTACACCCAGGGCCAAGTGTATCAGACTTTGGGGGGCCTTGTATTTCAGGGGTTGCCTGTATCTGAAGTGCGTTTGCCTTTCTTTTTCCTCCTGTGTCTCATTCTGCACTGCCCTGGGGAGGTGGAACGTAACCCACTCTTTGCTCTGTGCTCTGCATGCAGTCGGGATGACCAGGGTGTCATTTTCCTGGAGTGGACTGCAGGTGACAGACCCCTGGCCAGGGGAGGCCACAGGAAGGTCGTGGCAGTGGTGGCAGATAACGTCCATCTGTCCATTTCTTCTACTACAGCAAGGATCATGTCTGATGTCTGTTTTCCCCTTTACCATTGAGCATCTAGAAGAGTGATTGACATGATTGACCCATAGTGGTGCTGGTTGAATGAATGGCTATATTGCAAAGTGAAACTTGCAGGGACTTCCCTGGAGGTCCAGTGGTTAAGACTTCACGCTTCCCCTCCAGGGTACATGAGTTCGATCCCTGGTCGGGGAACTAAGATCCTGCATGCCACCCAGCGTGGCCAAAAAAAAAAAAAAAGTTAAGCTTGGAGAGGCAAATTTCATTACAAAGTATGGAAGATGGATTTAAGCCATCAATTATTTAAGTTATTTATTTTATTCGAACACACCACACATATAAAATTCTTGCATCTACATAACAGTCATTCATATATGTATGTATGTGTTACGTGGCATATACATATACATCATTTTTTCCTAATGGCTATGGGAATAAAAAAATGCTGGGACACAGCTATCTCATTGAACTGAAGAGACGATTTTGCATCTTTATTTATTATTATTATTTTAGAATTTATTTATTTATGTTGGCTGAGCCGGGTCTTAGTTGCAGCACGTGGGATCTTCGTTGGTGGCATGGGAACTCTTAGTTGCTGCATGTGGGCTCTTAGTTGTGGCATGTAGGATCCAGTTCCTCGACCAGGGATCGAACCCTGGAGCCCTGCATTGGGAGAGTGGAGTCTTACCCACTGGACCACCAGGGAAGTCCATGTTTTGCATCTTTAGGGGAAGCAGGTGTTTGAATTCTGTCTACGTGGAGGAGGATGCTCGTTTGCTCTGCAGAGTCAGCCAGCAATTGCTCATTATGTGTCCCACCTCGCTGTGCTCCGTCTTGTGATTTGATCTTTTTTTTTAAAATATATTTATTTATTTATTTTTGACCGCGTTGGGTCTTCGTTGCAGTGCACGGGCTTCTCTTGTTGCAGACCATGGGCTCTAGGCGCACGGGTTTCAGTAGCTGTGGCTTCTGGGCTCTAGAACGCAGGCTCAGTAGTTGTGGCGCATGGGATTAGTTGCTCCGCGGCATGTGGGATCTTCCCGGACCAGGGATCGAACCCGTGTCCCCTGCATTGGCAGGCAGATTCTTAACCACTGTGCCAACAGGGAAGTCCTTGATCTTTTTAAAAAGAATTCTTTTCCATTGTGATTTATTACAGGATATTGAATATAGTTCCCTGTGTTATGCAGTAGGACCTTGTTTATCCATTTTACGTATAATAGTTTACATCAGCTAACCCAAACTCCCAATCCATCCCTCCCCCACCCCCTCCCTCTTGGCAACCACAAGTCTGTTCTTTACGTCTGTGAGTCTGTTTCTGTCTCATGGATAAGTTCATTTGTGTCATATTTTGTGATTTGGTTTTGAAGAGACAGGATGGAAGGGGAGGGGAGGGCGTTCTTTTTCGTCTTGGGTTGATCACAGCACCCCTACAGTGCTGTGAAGGGCCCGAGAAATCTTGTTTATAAGCATTTATGGGTATGTGGTGCAGAAATTCTGAGCTGTTTTTCCTGCTATAAGGAAAGAGGCAGGACTCTGGGTATTTTTTGCTTTTTCCTGCTTCTCAATCCTAGCTGTCTTCTTCTTGCTGATTTCTTTATACACATTTTCTCCCAATTTGGCACTAGGAGAGGCCAAGAGCTCTCACATGTGCTTTTCTATGGAGGGGGTCTCAATGAGCCTTCCCTTCTTCTCACTCTGCCCCCGCTCCCCATCCCCCCAATATTTGTCTTCTAGTCAATTCAAAAGATTTCTCTGTTGAGTGAGCAATCCTATCAGAAAAAGAAACACTAGAAAACAAAAAAGATTACATGCATAAATAGTATACAACAAATCAAAAAGAATCGTGCCATAGAAACTTATAAACAGTAATATAATTCAGAAAAAAATTATAGTTTTGTAGAGAAGCTGTTAAAACCACAGCGGTCCTGAATTTCAACATCTTATCTGACACTGGCTTTGGAATTTGAGAATCATCCATTTTGAGGAAATATACAAACTCCTTTCCCTTCCCATTTCCCAACTCATCTTCCGACGTGTGCCCTGAATCCCTAGGAATTTGATTTCATGGGGTTTGGGAAATCAGCTGGGTCTAAAATTGACATGGAGCTTGTGGAAGGAAAAAAGGCAGCAGATCTGGGAGATTAAGGACAGATGTATAGGAAGTAAACTGCTCTACCTCAAGTCGATTTCTCATTGTCCCTGAGTGGGTGAGTAGATTACCTGCTTTGTGGACCATCTATCACCTGGAAGCGCCTATCCTTCATGGGGCTGAACTAAGAGAGTAGAATTAGGACCACAAATAGCTGGTTTATGGGGCATCTGATGAGGGAAGGAAGGGGGAGGGAATATCTCAGATTGCATTCTAAGGCCAGTTAGAACTCCCTGGAGAGGTAGCACCTATAGTCGTTAAGACCAGGGATCCTCACCTAGAGCCAGGTAACCTGGATTCAAATCCTGCGTCTGCCATTTCCTGGCTGTGTGATGTTGGGCAAGTAACTTGATCTCTCCCTGCCTCAGTTTCCTCCTCTGTCAAATAGGGATAATCATTTTTACCTTATAGGATTGCTATCAAATTAAACTAATGCATATATATATGAGAAGTGATTAGAAGGGTTTCTGATTCATAGTAAAAATGAGCATTAGCTATTGGTAATATTTTTTGTTGGGTCACCCACTGTTTTTGTGTCATCCAGGCCATCCCTCCTTACAGGTAGCTAATTAAGAGCTCACTCTGGGGAATTCCCTGGCGGTCCAGTGGTTAGGACTCCACACTTTCATTGCCGAGGGCATGGGTTCGATCCCTAGCTGGGGAATTAAGATCAAACAAGCCGCAACGCGTGGCCAACCCTATGACAGGGAAGACCCCTTCCATTGCTTTTCTGGATTAGCAGAGCCATCCTTACAAACCTTAATTAAGAAGGGAAAATAATATGTGACAGCAGAGCTGAAGAAGAGGACCCAGTGGCCGAGAGGGGAAGGCTGGCCTTCCGCAGAGAAATCTACAGTTCAGATAACTCCTCTTGTCCATGAGAGAATGGAATGCTTGCAAATAATATCTGAGGCTGGGCCCAAGGTGGCAAAAAACTGGAGACTGACAAATTATGTTTAAAGTGTTTACTTTAAAATTTTTTTGGCCACACTGCCCTGCTTGTGGGATCTTAGCTGCCTGACCAGGGATCTAACCCAGACCCCACCAGTGAGAGCACTGAGTGCTAACCACTGGACCGCCAGGGAATTCCCAAAGTGTTAACTTTACGGTTACATATTTCCACGTTCACCAATTCCTAAGGAAACACTAGCCAAACATATCAGGAACCCTGGCAAGTTATTTGGGACGTATTTTTTGAGATGTGACTTTGAAACACCTCATCAGAGCCCTGGGCCCTCTGGCTTCAGGGTAAATATTAATAGAGTTAAATTGCAGGGAGGAAGGTATGAGATTGTTTCTTCCCTTCATCAGCCTTTAGAATTTGCCATGAGAGGTGGAGAACAGCTAGTAGCTTGACCTAACGTTGTAAGTTCAGGGGCAAAACCCTGGTTCAATACACAAGATAGTTTCCGAGTCGTCTTTGGTCCTCTGTGCCTGAGCTGGGGGAGATTCACCCCACCTGCAACTTCGCTTTCTTGCAGGACGAGAATGGCCCCAGATGCCCCCGACGGTTGCCGCTCGAACCTGGACCCCAGGTACTACAGGCTCTGCGATAAGAAGGCAGCCTGGGGTATCGTCTTAGAGGCCTTGGCGTCGGTGGGCGTCGTGACCTCGGTGGCCTTCATGATCGCCCTCCTGGTTTTCATCTGCAAGGCCCAGGACTCCAACAGGCGTAAAGTGCTCCCCACCCAGTTCCTCTTCCTCCTGGGTGTGCTGGGGGTCTTTGGCCTCCCCTTCGCCTTCATCATCCGCCTGGATGGCAGCACGGGGCCCACACGCTTCTTCCTCTTCGGCATCCTCTTTGCCCTCTGCTTCTCTTGCCTCCTGGTTCACGCCTTCAACCTGACGAAGCTGGTCCAAGGGAGGCAGCCCCTCTCCATGCTGGCGATGCTGGGCCTGGCCCTGGGCTTCAGTCTGGTGCAGGATGTCATCGCCATCGAGTACGTGGTCCTCACCATGAACAGGACCAACGTCGACATCTTCTCCGAGCTTTCTCCTCC
The DNA here is from genome assembly GCF_003676395.1 of Aethalodelphis obliquidens. Classification (NCBI taxonomy): domain Eukaryota; kingdom Metazoa; phylum Chordata; class Mammalia; order Artiodactyla; family Delphinidae; genus Aethalodelphis; species Aethalodelphis obliquidens. The sequence goes on along the minus strand of NW_020837980.1, from coordinate 18,286,555 downwards.
TCGGCGCAACGAGGACTTTGTCATGCTGCTCATCTACGTCTTCTTCCTGATGACGCTGACCTTCGTCACGGCCTCTTTCACCTTTCGGGGATCCTTCACTGGCTGGAAGAGACACGGGACCCACATCTACCTCACTATGCTCCTCTCCATCGCCATCTGGGTGACGTGGGTCACCCTGCTCTTTGTTCCTACCCCCGGCCCGCAGTGGGATGACACCATCCTCAGTTCAGCCTTGGTGGCCAACGGCTGGGTTTTCCTGTTGGCTTATGTTGCGCCCGAGCTGCAGCTGCTCACAAAGCAACGGAACCCCATGGATTACCCTGTGGAGGACGCTTTCTGTAAACCTCAGCTCATGAAACAGAACTATGGTGTGGAGAACATAGCTTATTCTCAAGAGGGAATCACTCAAGGTACAGAGCCGGACTGGGTAGAGAATCCCTTGTGGGAAAACGGGGGAGAATCATAAGATATTATTACTGTAAGGAACATGCAAGATTATCAGGTCATACTCCCGATAGAACAGATAAGGTCCCCAAGGCTCAGATCTTACTTAAAATCATCCAGCTAGAGGGACCTCCCTGGTGGCGCAGTGGTTAAGAATCCACCTGCCCATGCAGGGGACAGGGGTTCGAGCCCTGGTCTGGGAAGATCCCACATGCCACAGAGCAACTAAGCCCGTGTGTCACAACTACTGAACCTGCGCTCTAGAGCCCACGTGCCACAACTACAGAAGCCCATGCACCTAGAGCCCGTGCTCCGCAACAAGAGAAGCCACCGCAATAAGTCCGCACACCACAACGAAGAGTAGCCCCTGCTCGCTGCAACTAGAGAAAGCCTGCGCGCAGCAGCAAAGACCCAATGCAGCCAAAAAATAAACAAATAAAAATTTAAAAAAGAAAACATCATCCAGCTAGTTAGAGACAAGTAGAACTAGAAGCTGGCCTTGGTGGTCTTTATCTAGTATGTTCTACCATGTAGATTTCTCTGAATCAAAACAAGATGGAGCAAAGGAATGGAAAAAGATTGATTAGATAAATTCCCAGAGACAAGTGGGCGAGATGGTGTTCTTTATACACGTCAACTAGGCAATCCTTCCAGAAATGTGGAGCCTTTGTAGATCTGAGTGCACAAAACCCAGCCGTGCAGTGACCACAGAGTGGGGAGAAAGCTCTTTTATCATAAACCAGTGGGAATTTCCATAAATTTACTGAGGATTTCGATGTAGCCTGAAGAGATACATTTTGTCGCCCATCCATGGCCCACAGGAGGGAGTTTTGCTCTTGTCTGGAGTCCTGAGCAGCCAGCCTGCACTGATAGCCAGAAACTATAGATCTCTTGGGTTTACATCAGCCTCTGGGTCTAATCGGGGGAGGGGAGTGGGTATGGGACAGGAGTGAGGGACCTCCAAGGCCAGGTTCGTAGCTCCAGCTAGTAAATTTCTTTGCTCTTGAAGCCTTCAGTGCAAAGCTTGCCGGTGTTTCTCGCTGCAGCCCTGGTCCCTCTCCTGCGCAGTGGAAAGAGTGAAGGGAGGGGGAGGGCCGGAGGGGAGATTGTACCACCCACCCCCTCCTGTGAATTCCCAATGGACACTCTCACTCTGTCACCTCATGCTTGGACTCTGTGTTATGGGTCCCTAACTAGTCTTCCTTCCCTTATTATTAATTCATTAATTTATTTAGGCTGTGCAGGGTCTTAGTTGCGGCACGTGGGATCTTTAGTTGCGGCATGCGGGATCTAGTTCCCCAACCAGGGATGGAACCTGGGCCCCCTGCATTGCGAGCTTGGGGTCTTACCCACTGGACCACCAGGGAAGTCCCTAGTCTTCCTTCCTTTAATCCTTCTTTCCCTTCATTCCATTGGCCATTGCCAGCCTCCCCTCCCTAAAATACTTCTCTGGCCCCTGCGCCTTCCTGCCCACACGCCTCACTGGCGCCCCCGCACCCACTGCATTTCCTGAATCCTTGATGAGGCTTTTCACAGCCTGAACCCACCACCCCTGAAGCTGTGCTCTCAGTTCAAACAAAACAAGTCCCTGCAATTTCCTGCCTGCGTGTCTGGGCTCAAAGAGCGTCTGTCCTCCGCCTGACGCGTCCCTCCTTATTCTTGCCCTTTTGCAGAGTCCCTATTCCCCAGTCTCCCTCAGTCTTTGCTCCGCCCGCCTAACTCTAGACCTTTGAGATGACCTTAGCAGAGTCTGTCTCATCGCGTAGTTATTTGTGTAGCTGTCATATATTCCGGACACTCCAGCGGCACCCTCAGGGCAGGAATCATTCTGATTAATGCTTCTATTCCTCACAATATCTTACAGACAGAGGGTGTTTAGGTATTTATTGAGTAAACTGAACAGGTAAATTTGGTGGGAAATAAACGGATTGCTTTACGTTGTATTTATTTATTTATTTAGCCGTGCCCTGCGGCATGTGGGATCTTAGCTCCCCAACCAGGGATCGAACCCAGGCCATGACAGTGAAAGCGCCGAGCCCTAGCCACTGGACCTCCAGGGAATTCCCTAAATCGTATTCATGATGAGCGTATGTGTTTAGTTCCTGAGTTTAAATCCCTCTGATTTTGGACTTCCCCGGTGGTCCAGTGGTTAGGACTCGGTACTTCCCCTGCAAGGGGCATGGCTTCCATCGCTGGTCGGGGAACTAACATCCCGCATGCTGTGTGGTGCGGCGAAAAAAAAACCCTCTGATTTCCCTTAAATACATAGAAAACAATTACTCACAGGTTCTATCCCTTCACAAAGAAAATCGTGACTTTCTCCCCCCCTGTTTGGGCAGGTAAGGAAGTGGGTAACTCTCCAGTGAGATTCTCTCTAGGTACACCTCCAGCCAGATCTGTGTCTGAAAAGACTGGTGTCAGATGTGCTTTTGGAGTGGTCCTAGGATGTGGAGGGCTCTGGAGAGGTTTTGGAAAGCATTTCCCTAGTGATTATACGCGGCTAGTTATTCATTTGTTCAACCAGTTTGGGGCTGACTGTGCCTGGGCTTGAGGACACAGTCTCCTCCACACGAAGCTGACCGTCTACCAGGGAGACAGAGAATGAAAGGGATAAAGCATCATGCTTTATAAATAACTCAACGGGGGCGAGCACAGGTGCGGGCTGTCAAGGAGGGAACCCTGACATTTACCTAATCTGCATTGTCTGTTTCAGGTACTGAAGAGACAGGTGACACGTTCTATGCCCCATACTCCACCCATTTCCAGCTGCAGGTAAATGAGCTCTTTCTCTTTTTTTCATCAGCAGTGTTAGCACCCCAGGAGCATTTGTCCTTTGGGAATAGATGATGTTGCCACTCTGATGGCCCCTAGATGCCGCCTAGAAAGGATCGCGGGTCTACTTTCCTGTAATCTGCCTCGTGGGATTAGGACAGGAGACTGGAGTGCAGGGCAGGGGAGGGCTTAGAGGAAGGGAAGGAAAGTTAGACTCCTGCCCAGCTTGGAGTGGAGAGTGCCGTGGAAATGGCCGGGAAGTGGAGTGGGTTGAACAATATGAGTGTTTTCTTTTCAGAATCGGAGCTCCCCAAAGGACTTCTCCATTCCGCGGGCCCAGTCCCGGGTTAGCCCTTACAGTGACTATGAAGGAAGGAAAGATGTCAGTTAACACGTCCCGAAGGGTGGGATGAACACAGCGAGTCAGCAGAGCCAGCGGGGAGTTCATGGGATGCGGGCTGAGTCCTGAGTCTTCCCAGGAAGCTGTACAGAACATCACAGGAAGACCTCGCCTCCCTGCAGCCTTCAGCCATGATTCTTCTGTTCTGGGGTTAATGAGGGCCGACGGGACCGCAGATCTCAGCAGCACTGTAGTTGTTTCCTTTGTCCCATAGTTAGGCTCCTTCTCTCGAGTGGGAGTCTTGGGCAACTCAGGGTGGCCCTTAACCGTCCCTGCCATCTTACACATGACTCAGGCTCCGGTCATCTGACCACACACTGGCTCATTCAGCCTCAGAAGCCAACTTTTCCAACTGTGGGCTGATTCTGTGAGAATCGCTTGGCTCAGAGCAGAGCTCATATCTGAGCAGACCAGCAAAGGCCCGTCTCTCACATCACCCCGCCCACATCTACACTGGAAGCCAACTTACCCACACCTCCCTTCACCTCCCATCACCTCCCGGATGGCAGGCGCTAAAAGTCACCCGAAATTTGCTAACCTCTGTGATGCTGCCTAACCAGGGTCCCCAGCGCCAATTCACTCCCAGACTCACCGTTGGTCCCCAGACTCACCTCCCTGCCCCCTGTGCTTCACCGGGAGATCTCCCTCCAGCCCTCACCAGCATGGACAAGCCCAGTTTCTCTCTGCCAGGAGAATGTGGGCACTGGGTTGCTCTAAGTTCTGCTCAGTGCTCTAAGCACTGATTCTTCTCCCATCCCCTCGCTCCTCAGACCGTGTTCACCCCCCGCGTTCTGGAAGTGGGTATTGTCCACTCACGGGGGAGCGTGCCTTGTAAAGTAAGTTACTCACTGTTCTTCACTGGAGATGCAATAAAGGTGTGGTGGCAGCTCTTGGACTGTTGCTGTGGCAGTGTGAGCGGTGGACACCGGACACGGGGAGAGTCGCAGGCTCGCTCTCGTCTTCACGTGGGAGCTGAAGTTCAAGGTTCAGTCCCACTGGGTGTGGACTTGACCTTTCTTTCCTCCTCCTTACGTCTACGACAAGTGTGTGTTCCCCAGTTTTGGGGGTGAGCGGCAAAGGTGAGGGGGAAGCTGGGAAGGGTCATGGACCTGAGGTTTTGCTCCAGGAAACAGAGGAGTGGCAACTTCAGAATGGGGTTTGGCAGCCCGGGTCAGACAGGGAGGAGACCTCAGAGGCAGTTTCTCGTTTCATCTGAAGTTTAATTGTAGGAGGGGATAAATCCAGATCCCTAATTTGACAGAACTGGTTCATAATATCTCTCGGAAAAGACAAGGGTACCTAACAATGATCATTTGCTTAATCCCAGAAACGGCTTTGTGGGACGGGGCAATTGAAACTCGCTTTGGGTGAAGAAGAAAAAAAGAAATCCCCATGCACAGAAACTGAATGACCTTTACGAGATTATAGCTGAGTTAGGGAGTTACCACCTAAGAGCCTGACGCTTGGCTTCTCATCACAAAGAAAACCCAGTTTTCTGGGGAGAGGTTGGAGAGGAATTAATGGCTTGACGAATTAGGGATATTGACATTCCACGGACATTTAGCTGATTGTTTCCCATATGATTTCGCACTCACATTAGCCCAGCTTTGTCTTGAAAAGGGGAATTACAAACGATGATGTGGATCCTTCTAGACCATTCAAGGCTTCCCAAAGAGGCCATAACCCAGTGAGGTTTGTTGTGAAGAGAAAACAATATCGTTTCATGGATATTATCTGTCGCAGTGTGGATACTCAAGAAACATGTATTTCCTTCCCTCCTTTCTCTCCTTCTCTGTTTCTGGCCTGTCAACCAGGCAAAGGGGGCTGAGGGAGAGGTAAAGCCACAAAGTACTCTGAATTTGCTTTCTTATTAAGGAAAGAACGTGCCAGGCCTTTGTAGCCCATGATGGCCATCCTCAAGCCTCTTCAAAAACGGGAGAGGGGGGCTTCCCTGATGGCGCAATGGTTAAGAATCTGCCCTCCAATGCAAGGGACAGGGGTTCAAGCCCTGGCCCGGGAAGATCCCACATGCTGCGGAGCAACTAAGCCCGTGTGCCACAACTCCTGAGCCTGCGCTCAGGAGCCCGTGAGCCACAACTACTGAGCCCACGTGTCACAACTACTGAAGCCCGTGCGCCTAGAGCCCGTGTTCCACAAGAGAATCCACTGCAACGAGAAACCTGTGCACCACAACGAAAAGTAGCCCCCGCTCGCCGCAGCTAGAGAAAGCCTGCGCACAGCAGCGATGACCCAACACAGCCACAAAATAAATAAATAAATTAATTAAAAACAAACAAACAAACAAAAGACAGGAGAGGGCACGGAAGTGGCACCCATCGCTGGAGATTGGTTTCTCCTCCAAGAAATACAGTTTGGGGACTTCCCTGGCAGTCCCGTGGTTAAGCCTCCACGCTTCCACTGCAGGGGGTATGGGTTCGATCCCTGGTTGGGGAACTAAAATCCCATGTGCCACGTGGCATGGCCAAAAACACTAAAAAATTTAAAAAAAGAAAGAAGTACAGTTTGGACAAGTAGATCATCACCTCACTGAGTTCTTTTACTTTCCAGGTGGCAGAAGAATGCTGCCCATTCCAATAGCACTTGTCACCCCTGTCCCCTCACCCATGCTAACCTGACTTCAGGTCTCTGTCTTCTGGACATAATGAAATGCTTTTATTAAAATAGGGACATCTCAGGGACTGGAGGTTTGGGAATCTGAGGGTCGCTATGCTACTGGAGAAGAGCGTTTCAAAGCCCTCCTGTGAGTGTCCGTCTCCACCTGGGCTGACATAGAATGTGCGCATTCAGCCCAGCCTGGTCCTTGAGTGACGTCGGTTGATTGACGGCTGGAAACCAGAACGGCATCCCCTTGTAACTAAATGGGTGATAATGAAATGAAGCTCAACAACCTTCCCCTCATCTTTCACTGTCCGTTGAGAAATAGACCGAGTGTCGTCTCTGCCTCTCACTTTAGGCTGAGGCCGTCCGCAGCGGCCATCCCCCCTGGTTCCACTGGATGGCGGTGACACCTCAGGTATCGGCCCTCAGGGACAGCCTAAGTCCACAGCTGCTCTTCTGTGAAGAGTACGAGGCAGGGCTGCAGCTACTCAGATGGCTTGAGGCAAACGTGTCCCATTTTAAAAGGCGTGAACGTGTGAGCCGTTTGCATTCTCCCTCCCACCTTCTTTAAAGAATCCACGCTCCGTCTCCTTTCCCGGAGCTTCATTGCCCCGTGTCTCGTTTTTGTGAAACTCTCCAAGGTATTTCCAGCTCATCTGCATGCAGCCGGGCATCTACAGATATTGGTCTCATAGGCTGTTGTTATTAACGTCGAAGAGTATTTATGTGGTGAGAACATTGGCTTTTGTCAGGGAAAGTTTGCCAAAACCAAGAGTACGGTCTGGCCCCGGAAATGCAGCGGTGAAATCCCCTCCCCACGCATTCTGGGTTTTCTGCCGTCATTTCTAGACTTGTCAGCATCCCTGAGAACCGAACTGAGCCCCGCCAATCTTTCCCTCCTTTTCCACTTCCTCCTGTTGCTACCGGGTTTGCGGGTTTGCCACTGTTCCAGCCCCACCCTGAAACACGGGATTACTTTAGAACTGGAGGTAGCAGCTTCAGAAAAATCTCTCTCAGGTGTCGATTGCTGAGACCCTGGATCTGGGAACTCGGCCTCCAGGGTATAGCTAGCTGCCTTTGGAAATTCTGCGGTCCGCCTGTGGTCATTTTCTGGCATCCCTTCCATCGGGGCAGATAATGATTTGCCTCCTTGGCTTCAAGTTTTCCAGGTATGCAGAGGAGTCTGTGTGGCAGAGGATGGGTGCCTGACCCCGATTTCTGCAACCTCCTGATTACCACCACTTCCCTGACCCTTCAGAGTGGGACACTCCACTGCCTAAAACGGTAGCGTTTGAGAAGGTCACAGAGCTTCCGTAGTTGGTAACCACAGCCCTCATTTTACAGAGGAGGGAATTCAGTCCTGAAGGACTTAATGCAACTGGGCTCAGAATTCTGGTACTGCGCTCCTTCTACTGTCAACACTTGTGTGGTCTGTTTTAGATACTTTTTTTTCCAAAGGGGGTGTTTGAGGAAAGAATCAGACAAAATGACTGTGGTCAGCATATATTTTAAGCTCTCCTCTCATCTTCCTTTGCCTCCCCAGATGCCTTTCCTGACCCCCCCCCCCATTTCTCCTCCAGGCATCCCTCCCCCGGGGCATGGAAGCTGTGGGGAGAGGGACCGGATGAGGACTGACATTTTCTGGGTCACCCCAGGTCACTCCTCTGCAACCTCCAAGCCACACGAGCCTCCTTCTGTCAAAGGAGGGGCTGCAAGGGAAGGCAAGAGTTCATCTTCCCAGTTGCTGTAATAATCCTTCCACTTCCTTGAGTCCCAGCCTGTGTCAAAAACCCATACCCAGCCCCTGTTCTTTTCCTTTGCCTGGAGCTATAGATCCCCTTGGCAATCTCTCACTCCCTATGCGATTTCTTTTTCTGTTTTTCAGATGGAAGTATAATTGACTTACAATATATTCGTCTCAGGCGTGCGACCTAGCGATTCCATATTTATATTCATTACAAAATGATCACTACCCTATGCGGTTTTTGATGGCAGATTTCAGAGGCAGTCCTTAGGAAAACTTTGCAAGGAGCTGTTGTGTGTGTAGTGGATCTCAAGCACCAGATCCAACCACGATCTTCAGCAGAAAAGAAGATGAAACTTGAATGAAATTTGGTTACCAGCTGCTTTGAGTCAGATCCCCTTCCACAATATGATCTACCAAACCTGCTGGATTTTTATCAACTCAATTTAAAAAGCTCTGAGAAACCCATGTAGCTATGCCCTGAGCTCTGGGACATGGTGGTAGAAGTTCGCACCATACCCTGTGATTATGTAAAGCTACTTCCTTTCTCTTAAGGAGGAATAATTCCAGATCAACTGTTTTTTTACCCACAAGAAATTGAAATAGTAAAAGCATACATTGTTTTAGCAGGTATCTTTAAAAAATTTTTTTTTATTGGAGTATAGTTGATTTACAATGCTGTGTTAATTTCTGCTGCACAGCAGCATGATTCAATTATACATCTATATATTCATCTTCATACTCTTTTCCATTATGGTTTACCACAGGATACTGAATGTGGTTCCCGGTGCTATACAGTAGGACCTTGTTTATCCATTCTATATATAATAGTTTGCGTCTAGCATGATATCTTTATGAACAAGCTATCTTCATGATCATGATCATAGGTCTAATGATCATAGAGTTAGGTTGAGTCATAAGTCAAACATCCAACAAAAGGTCATTTATTAGCTTGAGGTCTCCAGTGGTGTCCCACAGGGCTCTGTTTTTGGGTCTGTTTGGGTAACATTTTTATTGACCCCTTGGATAAAAATAAAGCATATTTCTCAAATTTTGCACATGACACAACATTAGGAAAGACTGAATAATGAAACCAGAATACAAATGTATCGCAGTAGACGGGAATAAAGATCCCAGACCAAGCATTTAGTTTAATAGATGTAAATGTATTCATGCCTCCGGAATAAATTACATAAGTATAGGTTGGAAAGGCTTGGTTCGACCGCAATTTTTATGAAAAAAGCCTGGTAGTTTTAGGTGTTTATAAGACTGATAAGGACGAACAGACAAAAAGGCAACTCAATCGAAGGCAGCCCTGATACCACCGTGAAATCTGGGTCAAGGCAGGCGCTCTTCCCACTGAACTCGGGGCAGGTTATACCACATCAGAATATTAAATCCATACCTGTGCATCTCACTGTAACGGAGGAGCTTCTAACGGAGGAGCTATTTTTAGAACCACATGAGATACAGCATGGTTGATGGCATTGGAGATATTTCATCTGGAAAGGAGAAGACTTTGCAGGGTGTATGGCCATCATCACAGCTAACATTCATCGTGTGCTGCTTCCCCTATGCCAGGCTCCATTTAAGTGCTTTACTTGTTTCATATAATTTAATACTTATAAAAACCATACGAGTTATGAGGATCATCATCTCTCTTTATTGAACAGCTGCAGAAATGGAAGCATTAAGAGGTTAACTAGTGTCCAAGGTGACACGGTTGCCAAGTGGGAGGGCTGAGAGTCAAAGCTGGAGGGCCATCTCTGGATCTCCTATGCACAGCTCCAGCCCGCCTCAGCTACCTGTAATCACGACAGCACAGCGGACAGCTCCAGGGTTAGAAATTCGAGGGAGATGGATCCCAGAAGAGCTGCCTGCAAAGGGGTGGGTTATCTCTTGCTGGAAGTGTTCAAGGTCAAGGGTGCTCTGCTGAGGGTGATGTGGGGAATTCTGTGTTAGGAATGAGGCCGGACTAGATAACCTCTTGTAACCCTCTGGGCTCTGGGCTTTTACTTGCCGCGTTGTTGTTCCTGGTGCGCTCACCTTTTAGTAAGTGTTATTATTGGGCGTCTTAATCCATCCCCTGGCTGGTAGTTGTATTTTACAGAACCCTTCTTCAGAGCCTTGCTTTAGAATGGAAGGTGCCTTGTGGATAGAGTCTGCGCTATGTTTAATTTTGCATTACTGTGGACGTGATGATGACGATGCAGAATCCTCTGCAACGATACTTGAACTTTATAAAAACCAGTGTGCCCCTACCCCTTGCCTCGGGTACATGCACTCCATGCCCGAAATATTGCCTGATTTGGTTCTTTACTCAAAAGCTACTATGTCTTAAGTTCAAAAACTACTAGTCCATGTTGTTCTTCAAGGGGGATTCATGGCGTGAGAACGCTATGATTCGTATTGCTCAGCAAAATCAAAGAGGCTTGTGGGTGGCGCCTGTACAGCATGAGCATAGTCCTCTGAGTCATGAGCCCATGAAGTCTGTGAACACTTGGGAACCAGGATGAGGGTCAGAGGGAGCATCTGATTGTACTCAGCTAGTCGAGAGAGAGAGACAGAGACAGAGATGGAGACAGAGACAGAGAGACAGGGAGAGAGAAGAAGAAGGAGAAGGAGAAGGAGAAGAAGGAGAAGGAGAAGGAGAAGGAGAAGGAGAAGGAGAAGGAGAAG